>NC_091246.1:253090000-253312500 GCF_042477335.2 Ovis canadensis
CTCCCCGGTCCGATCTCAGAAGCCCAGGCAGAATTAGCAGGCTTGGTGAGTACCCACATTTCAGATGGGAATTCAGCCAGGAAAACGGGGAGCGAGAAAGAAACCACACGGGGGAATCAGTCTTTCCAGAAACTGATCCAATTTCTTTATTTTTCAGGTTTGTTTATATACCTTTTTGTTATACATAGGGATGAATACAGAGTCACGCGGGGTCAGCAGACCTGACCCTTGTCACAATCAGGTGCTTCATATAAAATTATACAAAGGTCTTATGAGTTTCATCATCTTCTGGCCATGAGGTCTGCTGACATTTTATGGCCCTTTCTGATACTGGCCAGTTAACCAGAAAACTTATTTTTCCAGGGGTGATTTTTTCTTAAATCAGGCTCCACCCTCCAAATAAAGTTGCATTTCTATAGGGTGAGGGTGTAGTGAGTTACAATCAAGAAAGGAATTTACTTAACCTAAGGTTTAACATGATTAACATAATACTTATTTCTCCTATATGCTAGTTATATTCATTATAAGGGCAGGAATATGGAGATTTAGCAGCAAATATTGGCTCAACAAATGTAAACCCTTCACCAATGTTTCCTTTAAGATCTATTTAGTCTTAAGATAGTGATAAAGTTACATTTTTGCGTAGCAAGGACACAGTGATTTATGACAAAGTACAGTGGTCTATAACAAAAGAGAAAATTCATTAACTCAAAAAGTCTAGTATTGCTAACATCAAAAAACGACTATATTTCCTTTTCTATATTCCAAATACATTGATTAATATATTCCCAGGTGCCTAAGGATATGGAGGCCTGATGGCAATCATTGACTCATCAATGAAAAAAGCCCTATGCTAATACTCCAAACACTCTGTGCTGTTTATGGTTGAGAGGTTGTCACACAAGCTAGTCTGTCAGCAGAGAGGTTTGACCTGAGACATCCTTGTCACACCCAGGGCAGGGAATTAGCAGTAATTATTGGCACGACAAATGAAGAAAAAACCCTTCACCAATATAGTTCCTAATCGACCCACTAATACTGTACTAACGATCTTCTACCGTCTCAAAAGAGTCTGTATTTAGAAAGTTTTAAAACATCCCGTGCCTCTCACAGTTGGGAGGCTGTAAACAATCACATGCGGCTGGACGAGCCTGATCAGGCCGGCCAGAGACCCTCCAGAGTTCGTTAAGTTGAAACACTCTTGTCGCGCCCAGGAATTTTTATTAACTGGAGCTGCAAGTTAACTCCTTCTCCGAGAGCAATGGTTATGGGGGAGAGCTCCCCATAAAGTAGTCTGCTTTAGGGGGTGGATGCTCGGGAACAGGGGGTTTCCTGAGGCTTGATCACGCCTTTTCGTATGCCAGGCTTCCTTCCTCATGACCTTTGCCATGGGCGGAGTTCCTTACGCTGGCTCCCAACACTCCTCCATCCCATGGGATTCTCCAGGCAAGAGTACTGGAGTGGGGTGCCATTTCCTTCTCCAGGGGGTCTTCCCCACCCAGGGATTGAACCCGGGTCTCCTGCATTGTAGGCAGATGCTTTACTATCTGAGCCACCGGGGAAGTCAGGGAAAGTCAAGTCAAAGCTAAGGGAGGTGGGCCACGTTGAGGGGGCGGTGGCAGGTGAAGCGGGGGAGGGGGAGACTGGATGGAGGCTTAAGGGAGGTGAAGGAGGAAGGGAGCTTTGCCTGGTGAGCTCCCCGCCACCCCCCAGACCCACCCTCACCCCCACCCCCCCGCTAATGCCCGAGGACCCTCCTCAATGCAGATCACCTACAGCGCCATCAACGACGAGCTGGGCAACAAGGGCAGGTTCCCCGCGGTGCTGCGCACCATGCCGGGCGCGGACCACCATATGGAGGCTATGGTGCAGGTGCTGCTGCACTTCCGCTGGAACTGGATCGTCGTGCTGGCCAGCGGCGACGACTACGGCCGAGAGAACGGCCACCTGCTCAGCCAGCGCCTGGCGCACAGCGACATCTGCATCGCCTTCCAGGAGACGCTGCCCACGCCGCAGCCCGACCAGACCATGACGCCGCAGGACCAGGAGCGTCTGGAGGCCATCGTGGGCAAGCTGCAGCAGAGCACGGCGCGCGTGGTGGTGGTGTTCTCCCCGGAGCTGGCCCTGCACAACTTCTTCCGCGAGGTGCTGCGCCAGAACTTCACGGGCGCCGTGTGGATCGCCTCCGAGTCCTGGGCCATCGACCCGGTGCTGCACAACCTCACCGAGCTGCAGCGTGCCGGCACCTTCCTGGGCATCACCACCCAGAGCGTGCCCATCCCGGGCTTCAGCGAGTTCCGAGTCCGCCGCTCCCGCCTCGGCCGGCCCGCCCTCAACAGGAGCAGCGGGGGAGCCACCTGCAACCAGGAGTGCGACACCTGTCTGAACACCACCGAGTCCTTCAACAGCATCCTCACGCTCTCCGGCGAGCGCGTGGTTTACAGCGTGTACTCCTCAGTCTACGCCGTGGCACACGCGCTGCACAGTTTCCTGGGCTGCAACCAGAGCAGCTGCCGCAAGGATGTGGTCTACCCTTGGCAGGTGAGGTCCAGCCCGCGGGGTACCAAGGGCCTCAGGGAGCAGGCGCAGAGTCCGTGGTTGCCTTGGAGACCACCGAGCGCTCAGCGCTCAGCTCCGGCCTCGCTTTCCCTCTGTGTGTTCCGGGCAAGTGAGTGGAAGAGACCACGGCGCACGCCCTGCCTCCAGGCACATAAGAGTCCTTTGTGGTGACAAAACAGACTACCTTTGCTGAGAATTAATTTAATCATCCCATCCACGAGAACCTGTCCTGGGACCAAGATCTGGGTGGCATTCTCCAGCAGGAATCGCCTCAGGCAGCGGGAGCCCCGGTTCCCCACACAGCCTCGCCAGGGTGAGGGTGCTGAGGCTGGGCTTGTAGCGTCCCCTCAGCTCTCAGGTTTGTTGATCTTGTTCCAGTTCCACCTCGCCTTGATTCAGACACGGAATTGAAAGCTGCGCATTCCTGGTTTACGCATGCGCGTAGACACATCCTACCATGTGCCTTTGGAAGGCAGAGGCTTCACTGAGGACCTAGAGGGGCAGAGGAGATACAGACCAGAGATGTACACTTTCTGCCCGCTGTCAGACATCTCTGCCTAGTTTACTGGCTTTTTCACAGCCCACTCTGTTGCTCAGCCACCTCCCACCCCCATCTTTATCCTCTCCTGACAGCCCTCAGTCATATCTCATACAGTCCACCTGTGGGAAAGCGGGTGGTGATGAGCTGAGCAGAGCCTTGGAATCAGGCAGACCTGAGCTCGAGTCCCAGCTCTACCACCACAGTCATACAGTCCACCCGTGGGGAAGCGGGTGGTGATGAGCTGAGCAGAGCCTCGGAATCAGGCAGACCTGAGCTTGAGTCCCAGCTCTACCGCCACTAGCTGTGCGGCTTTTGGCAAGTTACTTGACACCTCTGAGCCCAGTTTTCTCATTTCTTAAACAGAAGGAGCAGTATGCACACGGCTGAGTTATTGGGAGGATTGACAGTAATGCATGTACCTTACCTGGTGCAGAGTAGAAGCTGAGCGTCTCCCCCTCGTCTGACCTTAGGAGAGAGGGTGGGGCCTGGGGCAGCCCCACTGATGGAGCTGGGGGTGGGGCTAAGTGGGGAAGGGGAAACAAGTGCTTAGGCTCAGTCCTGTCTGACTCTTTGGGACCCCTGTGGATTGTCACCTGCCAGGCTCCTCTGTCCATGGGATTCTCCAGGCAAGAATACTGGAGTGGAGTGGGTTGCCATTTCCTCCTCGAGGGGATCTTCCCGACCCAGGGATTGAACCCATGTCTCCTGCATTGCAGGTGGATTCTTTACTGCTGACCCATGGGGGAAACCCCAGGGGATGCAGGTCCTGGGCCCAAAAGGGGAGTGGGGAGAGGCCCAGGCCCCTGCCGGTAATAAGCCCCGCCCACTCAGGAGGATTGATCCGGCGCCTTGGACCCCTGGAATGCAGGTTGCTCAGCCCAGCTCTGCCAGGTCACTGCAGGGGTGGAACACGGACCCCAGCGCTGGCTCCCAGGGCCGCTGCCATCCTGACCATCGCCCTCAGGCCTCCCTGCTCAGCTCCCGGGCCATTGCCCTCGGGCCTCACTCTCCTGGCAGGGCAGGGAGAAGGCTGGGGACCAACTCCTTGGGCTTTCTGGCAATTCCCGAGGTGGGGTGAACTCCGAGATGTAGTCCAGTAGACTCTCTCATTTATGGAAGAAAGATCTAGGAGCCAGACAGATGAGACATCTGAGCCGGAAGCCCTTTTGGGATCAGCCCAGAGAGGTTCAGTGACTAACTCAAAGTCACACAGCAAATTGAGAACAGGGTTAGGACTGGAATTCAGGCCAAAGGATGCCCAGTGCAAAGCGTATTTAGTTCATACCAGCTTCTGCTCGGTGAGAATGAGGGGGCTTGGGGTGGGGAGAGACTGAAATCAGAGTCAGCTCCACAGTGGGGGGGGGCAGGCAGGACCCCGGGGCAGGGAAGACCCCAGCAGTGGGAGAGGCAATGGGCTCTGAACCCCAGGCATCGGGTCACAGAGGGATGGCCCAAGTGACCTCCAGGGAAAAGGAGTCACGCCGGCGTCTCCTAGGAGGTGAGTGCTGACTGTTATCCAGGCACTGTTCTGAGCCTTTAGTGGAGACTCACTCATTGATTGCTTCAGAGCCCAGAAGATCAGGCTTTTTTGACTCCCGCTTTGCCAAAGAGGAATCTGGGGTTTATAGAGGTTAAGTGACGGGTCCAAGGCCTCACAGCAGGAGGCAGATGGGCTGTGAAAATCCAGGTGTATCTGACTCTAAAACCAGATCTCGCAGCCACTGCCTCCAGACTGCCACATTTTTGCAGTTTTATCATCAGATATGGATTTTAAGGCCCACGGGCTGGTAGAATTTTTCCCGGGTTTGGCCTGACCTCTGATGCCAGCTCCACTTCCCTTCCCTCGGGCCCCTCTAGCTGCTTCCGGAGATCAGGAAGGTCAACTTCACCCTCCTGGGCCACCAAATCTTCTTCAACGAGCAAGGGGACCTGTCCCTGAACCTGGAGGTTATCCAGTGGCGATGGGACCTGAGCCAGAACCCTTTCCGGAGCGTCGCCTCCTACCAGCCATTCAAGCGGCAGCTGAAGCGCATCCAGGACATCTCCTGGAACACCCCCAACAACACGGTCAGGCTCGGGGGCCTGGGGGCGGGGCCTGGGGCGGGGCACCAGGGCTGGAGCTGGGGTGGGAGGGCCCTTTGACCTGGGCTCATTATTGATAAGTGGAGGCGTCTCTATGTGTGGGTGTATCGTCTGGGGTCCTGGCCTTCTTCCCCTGACGGAGAACTGCCCACGTTCAGGGCTTTCTGGCTCCTCGGGGCCAAGGGGCTCAGGACATGTGTGGATTGAAGACTTCAACTCTCATGCTAATCCGGAGAATAGATGCCGTCGTTGCTTAGTTGCTCAGTCATGCCCGACTCTTTGTGACCCCATGGACTGCAGCTTGCCAGGCCTCCCTGTCCATCACCAACTCCCGGAGCTTGCTCACACTCGTGTCCACTGAGTCGGTGATGCTTCCAGCCGTCTCACCCTCTGTCTCCCCTTCTCCTCTTATGTTTTATATGATAGAAAGCTGAAGGCACGGAATGGTTGTGTGGCCTGCCTGAGGCCACAGCTTGCTGTGTCTCTCTATACAGCAGACAGGCTACACCCTATCAAGCAATACTGACCTTCTGGCGATGACAGCTCTGCTGTCTGCCGTGGCTGGCATCTGTCAGTCTAAACTCCGGGTTTACCTTCTTTCTGTAAGAATTCGTCAGAATGCTACTGGGGTGGAGAGGGCAGAGGCTGAGCCCTGTGGGGGTGACAGAGGGCATCCAAAAGCTCTGCAGAGGCCTCATCACTCTCCCACCCCCACCCGACCCCCTTTCCAGAGGCTTTGGGTGGTGCTAGTATCCTGAGCTTCTCGGGGATTTTCACGGAGTAAATTGGGTTGATGTCTTTACTCATTTGCCAGGACTGCCATCACAAAGGACCACAGACTCAGGGCTTAACCCACAGAAATGTGTCGTCTCCCAGTTCCGGAGGCCCGAAGTCCCAGATCCAGGAGGCAGAGGCTTAAGGCCTCCTGCCCCAGGCCTCTTGTCTGGCTGCTGGGGACTGGTGGTCCCTGCTGGCTTTCCTGGGCTCCTGCCACATCGCCCCATCTCTGCCTTGATCTTCAGGCGGCGTTCTCCCCAGGGGCATGTCCGTCTCCAAGTCTCCCTTTTCGTAAGAACAGCAGTCATGTGGAGATGATCCCCACCCTCTTCCAGGATGATGTCATCTCAGCCAGTTACATCTGCAATGAGCCTATTTCCCCTGTAGTTTTCAGCTCTCCTGTGAGGTGCATATAGGTTTGTAATCATTGTATCTTCCTGATGGATTGACTCTTATAAATATAAATATCCTTCTGTCCCTCAGTAAGCATTCTTGTTGGTGTTCTCCCCACTCTGGCTTCCTTTGAGATCTTCTCCTTTTTTATTTGAATGTTTGTAGTTTGAATTTATGTAGCCACTTGACCACTGCATGTGTGCTACGTTGCTTCAGTTCAGTTCAGTTCAGTCGCTCAGTCGTGTCCGATTCTTTGCAACCCCATAGACTGCAGCACGCCAGGCCTCCCTGTCCATCACCAACTCCCAGAGTTTACTCAAACTCACATCCATCGCGTCGGTGATGCCATCCAACCATCTCATCCTCTGTCGTCCCCTTCTCCTCCTGCCCCCAATCCCTTCCAGCATCAGGGTCTTTTCAAATGAGTCAGCTCTTTGCCTCAGGTGGCCAAAATATTGGAGTTTCAGCTTCAACACCAGTCCTTCCAATGAACACCCAGGACTGATCTCCTTTAGGATGGACTGGTTGGATCTGCTTGCAGTCCAAGGGACTCTCAAGAGTCTTCTCCAACACCACAGCTCAAAAGCATCAATTCTTTGGCGCTCAGCTTTCTTTATAGTCCAACTCTCACATCCATACATGACCACTGGAAAAACCATAGCCTTGACTAGACAGACCTTTGTTGGCAAAGTGATATCTCTTCTTTTTAATATGCTGTCTAGGTTGGTCATAACTTTCCTTCCAAGGAGTAAGTGAGTGAAGTCACTCAGTCATGTCTGACTCTTTGTGACCCCATGGACTATAGCCTAACCAGGTTCCTCCGTCCATGGGATTTTCCAGGCAAGAATACTGGAGTGGGTTGCCATTCCCTTCTCCAGGAGATCTTCCTGACCCAGGGATTGAACCCAGGTCTCCCACATTGTAGGCAGACACTTTACCGTCTGAGCCACCAGGGAAGATATTCCAAGGAGTAAGCGTCTTTTAATTTCATGGCTGCAGTCACCATCTGCAGTGATTTTGGAGCCCAGAAATAAAGTCAGCCACTGTTTCCACTGTTTCCCCATCTATTTCCCATGAAGTGATGGGACCAGATGCCATGATCTTAGTTTTCTGAATGTTGAGCTTTAAGCCAACTTTTTCACTCTCCTCTTTCACTTTCATCAAGAGACTCTCTAGTTCTTCGCTTTCTGCCATAAGGGTGGTGTCATCTGCATATCTGAGGTTATTGATATCTCTCCCGGCAATCTTGATCCCAGCTTGTGCGTCCTCCAGCCCAGCATTTCTCATGATGTACTCTGCATATAAGTTAAATAAGCAGGCTGATAATATACAGCCTTGACGTACTCCTTTTCCTATTTGGAACCAGTCTGTTGTTCTATGTCCAGTTCTAACTGTTGCTTCCTGACCTGCATATAGATTTCCCAAGAGGCAGGTCAGGTGGTCTGGTATTCCCATCTCTTTCAGAATTTTCCACAGTTTATTGTGATCCACACATTCAAAGGCTTTGGTATAGTCAACAAAGTAGAAATAGATGTTTTCTGGAACTCTCTTGCCTTTTCGATGATCCAGTGGATGTTGGCAATTTGATCTCTGGTTCCTCTGCCATTTCTAAATCTGACTTGAACATCTGGAAGTTCACGGTTCACGTACTGTTGAAGCCTGGCTTGGAGAATTTTGAGCATTACTTTGCTAGTGTGTGAGATGAGTGCAATTGTGTGGTAGTTTGAGCATTCTTTGGCATTGCCTTTCTTTGGGATTGGAATGAAAACTGACCTTTTCCAGTCCTGTGGCCACTGCTGAGTTTTCCGAATTTGCTGGCATATTGAGTACAGCACTTTCACAGCATCATTTAGGATTTGAAATAGCTCAACTGGAATTTAATCACCTCCACTGGCTTTGTTTGTAGTGATGCTTCCTAAGGCCCACTTGACTTCATATTCCAGGATGTGTGGCTCTAGGTGAGTGATCACACCATCATGGTTATCTTAGTCGTGAAGATCTTTTTTGTACAGCTCTTCCATGTATTCTTGCCACCTCTTCTTAATATCTTCTGCTTCTGTTAGGTCCATATCATTTCTGTCCTTTATTCAGCCCATCTTTGCATGAAATTTTCCCCTTGCTATCTCTAATTTTCTTGAAGAGCTCTCTAGTCTTTCCTATTCTATTATTTTCCTCTATTTCTTTGCACTGATCACTGAGGAAGGCTTTCTTCTTGCTATTCTTTGGAACTCTGCATTCAGATGCTTATATATTTCCTTTTCTCCTTTGCTTTTTGCTTCTCCTCTTTTCACAGCTATTTGTAAGGCCTCCTCAGACAGCCATTTTGCTTTTTTGCATTTCTTTTCCATGGGGAATGGTCTTGATCCCTGTCTCCTGTACAATGTCACGAACCTCCGTCCATAGTTCATCAGGCACTGTATCTATCAGATCTAGGCCCTTAAATCTATTTCTCACTTCCACTGTATAATCATAAGGGATTTGATTTAGGTCATACCTGAATGGTCTAGTGGTTTTCCCTACTTTCTTCAATTTAAGTCTGAATTTGGCAATAAGGAGTTCATGATCTGAGCTACAGGCAGCTCCCGGTCTTGTTTTTGCTGACAACAGTTTTTGCTGACTAGAGCTTCTCCATCTTTGGCTGCAAAGAATATAATCAATCTGATTTCAGTGTTGACCATCTGATGATGTCTATGTGTAGAGTCTTCTCTTGTGTTGTTGGAAAGGGTGTTTGCTATGACCAGTGCGTTCTCTTGGCAAAATTCTATTAGTCTTTGCCCTGCTTCATTCTGTATTCCAAGGCCAAATTTGCCTGTTATTCCAGGTGTTTCTTGACTTCCTACTTTTGCATTCCAGTCCCCTATAATGAAAAGGACATCTTTTGGGGGGGTTAGTTCTAAAAGGTCTTGTAGGTCTTCATAGAACCATTCAACTTCAGCTTCTTCAGTGTTACTGGTTGGGGCATAAGCTTGAATTACTGTGATATTGAATGGTTTGCCTTGGAAATGAACAGAGATCATTCTGTCATTTTTGAGATTGCATCCAAGTACCGCATTTCGGACTCTTTTGTTGACCATGATGGCTACTCCATTTCTTCTGAGGGATTCCTGCCCGCAGTAGTAGATATAATGGTCATCAGAGTTAAATTCACCCACCAGTCCATTTTAGTTCGCTGATTCCTAGAATGTCGACATTCACTCTTGCCATCTCTTGTTTGACCTCTTCCAATTTGCCTTGATTCATGGACCTGACGTTCCAGGTTCCTATGCAATATTATTCTTTACAGCATCAGACCTTGCTTTTATCACCAGTCACATCCACAGCTGGGTGTTGTTTTTGCTTTGGCTCCATCCCTTCATTCTTTCTGGAGTTATTTCTCCACTGATCTCCAGTAGCATATTGGGCACCTACCGACCTGGGGAGTTCCTCTTTCAGTGTCCTATCATTTTGCCTTTTCATACTGTTCATGGGGTTCTCAAGGCAAGAATACTGGAGTGGTTTGCCATTCCCTTCTCCAGTGGACCACATTCTGTCAGACCTCTCCACCATGACTGGTCTGTCTTGGGTGGCCCCACACGGCATGGCTTAGTTTCACTGAGTTAGACAAGGCTGTGGTCTGTGCAATCAGATTGGCCTGTTTTCTGTGATTGGTTTCAGTCTGTTTGCCCTCTGATGCCCTCTCTCAGCGCCTACCGTCTTACTGGGGTTTCTCTTACCTTGGACGTGGGGTGTCTCTTCATGGCTGCTCCAGCAAAGCACTATGACCAGCACTATGACCGCCACTGCTCCTGACCTCGGACGTGGGGTAGCTCTTCTTGGCCACTTGCTGCTCCAACGCCGCACAGCCAGGATAATTTTTATACAACCCGAATCTAATCAGGCCACTCCCCACTCAAGATGCATGCATGGCTGAGGCCCCCGACCCTGCATTTTTAGTGTCTTAGTCTAACCCCTGACCCTCCCCACTCTCTCTCAGAGCATCCTGGCTTCAGCCAGGCTTAGACACGCCCTCTCTCCAAAAATGCCAACCCCAGCCTTTCCTCCACCCCTTGCTCTTACTGTTTCCTCTACTTGTAATTCATTCTGTTAACAAAATGTCATTGGAGGCCTCTGTTCTCAGGAATACAGCAGTAAAGCATAGATGCGGCCGCTGCCTGCCGGCTCTTGTTCTCCAGACAGCCCTGCCCCTCCATATAGCTGCGTTAAGTAGGCCTCCTGGGGGCAGGTGACAGAAAGTGATATAAATAAAAAGTTAACTTACTGCCTTGCATCATGGAAGGCTCCAGGGTTGACCGTGAGGCTTCAGGCAAGGCTGGATCCAGGGTCTCATTCTCCCCATCTCCCAGATCCTGCCTCAGGCAAGTTCTCCACCTCCCCCCCTCCCCCGCCGCCCAACCCCTCAGAAATAAGAGAACTTCTAGGAGCTCCAGGGTCACACAGTGTTCACTCAGCAGCCTCAGAAGGTCTCCTTCTCAGCAGCTGAGTGCTGTCTCCTGAAGAAGGTAGATTAGGTCTTTGCTGGGCAAAGCTAAGAGCGTTTCTATGACGGTCCAGTTCCAACGGCAGTCCTGGCACCTGCGCCTCCCCAACAGGGGTCAGTTTCCCTCCTCGGAGCATCCCGCTGGGGGTGAGATGGGGAGAGGAGGGTCCCCCAGAGAGCGGGAAAGAGGACTCAGGGTCTTCTGTCCTCCTCCCAGATCCCCGTGTCCATGTGTTCCAAGAGCTGCCAGCCTGGGCAGAAGAAGAAGCCGGTGGGCCTGCACCCCTGCTGCTTCGAGTGCATTGACTGCGCCCCGGGCACCTTCCTCAACCAAACCTTAGGTATGACTCCAGGGCCACACACGGGCCCTGCACCAGCCTGCCCTCAGGGGGGTCTCCCTCAGGCCTTTCACCTTTGCGGGGTCTTGGCAGTCTCCCAGGCGACACAAGTGTCCAAGGACTGAGGACTATATATTTCCCACCAGAGGATGAGATCTTGGAAAAAAAGAATTACAGTCGTTAGGCTCTGAGTCAAGGAGTCGGTGAGAGTCGCTCAGTTGTGTCCGACTCCTTGCGACCCCATGGACTGTACAGTCCATGGAACTCTCCAGGCCAGGATACTGGAGTGGGTAGCCTGTCCCTTCTCCAGGGGATCTTCCCAACCCAGGGATCGAACCCAGGTCTCCCACATTGCAGGCGGATTCTTTACCAGCTGAACGGGGAAGCCCAAGAATACTGGAATGGGTAGCCTCTCCCTTCTTCAGCAGATCTTCCCGACCCAGGAATTGAACTGGGGTCTCCTGCACTGCAGGCAGATTCTTTAACAACTGAGCGAGTCAAGGAGCCCTTGGTTCAAGTCCTGCCTCTGTAACTTCCTGGCTTTGTGACTTTAACTGGCTGACCCTCAGTTTCCTCATCTGTGGAATGGGGTTGCTGTGAGGGGTTGATGAGCCGGGGGGTGTCAAGGACTCAGTGAGCATTGGTCCCGTAGCTCTGTCTCCCTCCGGTGGGGACCAGGCCCAGTGCAGCCGTGGAGAAGGTGGATGCTGAGAAGGCGGGTTTAGCTGACAGGAGCTGCCCTGGGCTCTTGCAGATGAATTTGACTGCCAGCCCTGCCCAAGCTCCGAGTGGTCCCACAGGAAAGACACCTCCTGCTTCAAGCGGAAGCTGGCCTTCCTCGAATGGGACGAGGCCCCCACCATAGCCGTGGTCCTGCTGGCCGCGCTGGGCTTCCTCAGCACCCTGGCCGTGGTGGTCATCTTCTGGAGGCATGCTCAAACGCCCGTGGTGCGCTCGGCGGGCGGGCCCATGTGCTTCCTGATGCTGGCGCCGCTGCTGATGGCGTACGCGGCGGTCCCCGTGTACGTGGGGCCCCCCTCGGTGTCGTCCTGCCTCTTCCGCCAGGCCTTCTTCACGCTCTGCTTCACCGTCTGCATCTCCTGCATCACCGTGCGCTCCTTCCAGATCGTCTGCGTCTTCAAGATGGCCCGACGCCTCCCGCGTGCCTACGGCTGCTGGGGCCGCTACCACGGGCCCTATGTCTTCGTGGCGTCCGTCGTGATGCTCAAGTTGGTCATCGTGGCCAGCAGCATTCTGGCCACGACCGCCATGCCCACCACCCGCGTGGACCCCGACGACCCCAGGATCATGATCTTGTCCTGCAACCCCAACTACCACCGGGGGCTGCTGGTCAACACCAGCCTGGACCTGCTCCTGTCCGTGCTGGGCTTCGGCTTCGCCTACACGGGCAAGGAGCTGCCCACCAACTACAACGAGGCCAAGTTCATCACCTTCTGCATGACCTTCTACTTCTCCTCCTCCGTCTTCCTCTGCACCTTCATGGCTGTCTACAGCGGGGTGCTGGTCACCATCCTCGACCTCCTGGTCACCGTGCTGAATCTCCTGGGCATCAGCCTGGGCTACTTTGGCCCCAAGTGTTACCTGATCCTCTTCTACCCGGAGCGCAACACGCCGGCTTACTTCAACAGCGTGATCCAGGGCTACACCATGCGGAAGGACTAGCGCTCCACTGCCTGCCCTCTGGGACGTGGGCCTCAGTGTCGGGAGGCGGAGGCCAGGGGGCTTGCTCACTCAACTCCAGATGGAGCCAGGTGGTTGTGGGGGGCCACCCTGGCCTGTTACCACCTGGCCCTGGTCTCTGATTGGCTGTCCCTCCAGGCTTCTGTGCGTCCTGGCCATCTTTACCCACCTAGTGATGGATGCCTAGGTACATTTGCCCCTTGTTCCTTTCCCTTGAGCTGTTTAGCTCGCCAGCAGCTGTACCCCATTCTAGGAAACCACCCAAGGTGACCTACTGGCTTCCAAGGACGGAGTCCAGCTTGGCAGCCTGCAGCCGCCATCTGGTGGTCACGGTGGGTTCCTGCAGGTTCCGGCTGCTGACTCCTGGCGAACGGATGCCTGCTGGTGGGCTGGGCTGGGGTTAGCAAGGGGCGGATGGGAGCTCAGAGAGTGCGGCCGGCCTCTCTCACTCGCTGTCCGTGTGTCCGAGTCTCATCCCCCAGATTCTCCCGGAGCTTGAGTCCCCAGCCTTTCTGTTATCTCTGAGTACAGCTGAGCACTTAAATGCTTGTGAATAAACCTTACTTGGGTAAAACAAGTTTCCTCCTCGTTTCCCAGAGGGCCCCTGGGAACAGAGATATGGAAATGGAGATCTTGGTTTCAGCCCCAGCGTTGCTCCTGTGGGCGTGTGCTTGTGTGCTGAGTCGCTTCAGTCTTGTTTGACTCTTCGAGACTCCACGGATGCTAGCCCACCAGGCCCCTCTGTCTGTGGGGGTTCTCCAGGCAAGAATACTGGAGTGGGTTGCCGTGCCCTCCTCCAGGAGATCTTCCCAACCCAGAGATTGAACCCGCATCTCCCGCAGCTTCTGCGTTGGCAGGCGGATTCGTAACCACTAAGCCACCTGGGAAGCCCTAAGTGCATATATTAGGTGCACAATAAATGCCAACCATTACAAGTCCACATCGCCAGAACCATCAGGGACAAAATAAAGCTGTGTTCCCTTCTTGTACCCCAGTGCCCGTGGTATATGGGCGTCCCAGGCCACACCAGTGGTAAAGAACTCACCTACCAGTGCAGGGATGCAAGAGACTGGCGTTTGATCTGTGGGTTGGGATGGGCCCCAGATGGGAATAAAGGAGACTCAAAGAGACTACGAAATGCCCCCAGCCCCACACAGCTCCCCGCTGGAACGTGACCTTCTGTGCAGTGAGACCCAGGGCGCCCTGCCTGGAAAGCTGGTGGAGGGGAAGCTTGTCATGTAGGCTGGGGTCGGGGGCCCTGCGGTGTGCTGGGGGTGGGGGCTTCAGAGTTCAGGGAGACGGCTGATGAATGTAGCGGCTAGGGAAGATCTCGGGGGAAGCTGACATTTGAAAAGAGCCTGGAAGGAGAGAGGAGCTTGGGAAGGCGGGAAGTTTGAGTTGGGGTGGGGAGGAATCGGGGGCAGGCGGGCAGGCTGCAGAGCGAAGGCTACGTGAAGGGAGCAGGTGGCTGGTTGCCAGTGCCAGGCGCGGAAGGGCTAGGCGTGGGGGCCCTGGCCTCGTCCTCCCCGCTGGCCGCTGCTGTGTCCCCTGCGGGGGCCGGCTCCCCCCTCCTCAGGCTGCCTCTCTGTGACCGGCCTTCTCTCCCCACACTCCTGGGGCCCAGCTTGAGGGCTGGAGACTGCGGGGAGAAGACCCAGGGACGGGCCGTCAGCGTGGCCAGCCCTTTTCTGTCCCTCCACTTGCCTCCAGTGGGAGCCCAGCCTCTCGGTTGAGCCCACGTAGGGCCCTGAGCTTCCAGGGAGCAGCTCTGCACAGTCTGTTCCTGGATGTGTCTATGTCTTGGCCTCCTCGCCCTGGGGACCAGCTTGTCAGGGGCTCAGGGAGCTTTAAGCTCTTAATTCTCTTTTCTCGCAAGCTTTCTGACGCTTTGGTTTAAACACTTCTTCTAAGAGATAATGACCTCATTTTTCCTGGTTCTGCCTTCTAGACCACCATTAGAGAGGGAATCCTGGAATCGCCCCGACCTCAGAGGCACCTGCTGCTCACCTGCTTCTGTAGCTACCCCAAGCTGAGATCTTAATCCCTGCTTGTTCCCCTCCAGTGATGGGAGGCCCATTGAGGACAATGCTAGTTGTTAGAAAATTCTTAGAGTGGATGAAAACCCAGCTCTCTGGGATTTCAAAACATCGATGGTTGCTAGTTTTTTCCTTTGGGACCACACATTAGATGCCTTCCTTTTCCTCACGAAGGTCTTCCATATATAATAGTAAAAAGAATGGCCTTTGGGTGTTATGCGCTTCATACGTGTTACCTCTAATCCCCATGATGACCCTGCCTGATGGGTACCAGTGACCCCCGCTGGCCACCTCAGATACCTCCCAGCATCCCTCCTTCCCTCCCTCCCTGGCAGCCCCTGGACTCCCAAGGGAGCTCTATGTGGTTCTAGGGAAGCCGACTCTGTGTCCTGGCTCTGGAGGATGGAGCGGGTGACTCAGGCCAGCCCATCCACACACACCCTTCCCTTGGCTGCAGGGGTTGGCTCTGGGGTGGACATGTCATCAGAATGACCCTGAGGACATTTGCTGGGACAGAGTCTTTCTTTAGGAGCCAGCAAGGCTGTCGACCCAGGAGCTGGGGGAATTTCTTGCAGGACTGCAAGGCAAGTCAGCCTTGGAGGCCAAGTGGAAGGATGGAAAAACTGGGTCCTTGGAAACTGTTGAGATGGTGGATCTTGCCAACAGGCAGCCCCACCTCTGAGATCTCCCATTTCACGAGCCCATTTAAGTCCATTATCCTTCAAGATAGTCTGAGTTGGGTTTCTGTCCCTGGTAACCCAAAGCATCCTTACCCTCCTAAAGAGGAAACTGAAGGTCAGAGATGTTGATTTTTAACTTGCCCAGGGTCACCAACTTGTAAGTGTGGGAGCTAGGGTTTGGGTTCAAGGAGTAATTGAGGGGGTACAGCTCTTGTGTCCTCCCTGGATCACCTCTTTTTCTTTGTTTTTGGTCTAAAATTCCTTAACTGGAACTTCCCTGGTGGTCCAGTGGTTAAGAATCTGCCTGCTGACGCCGGGAACACGGATTCAATCCCTGGTCCGGGAAGATCGCACATGCCACGGGGTAGCTAAGTCCGTGCCCTGTGATCACTGAAGCCCAAGTGCCCCAGAGCCTGTGCTCGCCAACTAGAGAAGCCCCCGCTGGGAGAAGCGCACACTCCTCAAAGGAGAGGAGTCCCTGCTCGCTGCAACCAGAGAGAGCCGCCCGCGGCAGCGAAGACCCGTCCCAGCCAAGAGTGAGTGAAAGAAAGAAGAGAAACAGATAAATCGGCAAAGGTTCCCGACTGCTCGTAGGACCCGCTTCTGCCCACTGAGCGGACCTCTCCTTTGGGCCCCTCCTTACTCCCTGACCCATGACCCTCTCTCCGTGAGGGCCTCTTCAGCTTCCCTCCCCGAGGCCCCTGTAGTCCTTCCCTAAATCCACACTCTGGCCAACTGAGTGACGTCTCCTTAAGCCAATCACAGTCACGGGCCTTCCCAGCTCAGAGACCTTCTGTGACTCCCCAGTGCCTACGCGATCATGCTCCACCCGCTTTGTGTGCCAATCAGACCCTTCAAAGTCCGGACCCTGCTCACCTCTCCAATTTCATCTCCAGGAGCCAGGTTTCCTCTGCGGGCTTGGAGGGCGGGCGGGCCGAAAAGGGGATAGGGGAGATGAGCCGGGCTTGAGAGTGGGAGGTGAGCTGTGGGGTTGGGGGGAAGGGGGCGAGGGCAGAGAGAGGGGAGAGAGATTGAGAAGACAGAGACAGGAGGGAGGAGGGGGAGAGGGGAGGAGAGAGAGACAGAGAGAGAGAGAGACAGAGAGAGACCCAGGCCGAGAGAGGTGGAGCAGGCAGCCTGCCCCGCGTGGCTCTGGGCGAGTGAGCCCCCCGGGTCAGTCCTCTCCTGTGACTGAGGGGCCGGTCCCGGGGCCGCACGAGGGTGACGTGTGCTATGCTGTGGAGCTCCCCGTGGGATGCCTGGCAGAGCCCAGTGGGTGTAGGGAGCCTGGGCTTGGATCGAAGAGGGGGGCCTGCAGGGCTTCTGAAGGGAGGGGTCGGGCCCCATGCTCTGAGAGAGGAGGCAGGGAGGCCCCTTGAGGAGCGTGTCCTGGTGAGTGTGGACATGACTGAGCCCGAGGTGGCCGGGGACGTGGGGCCGCCCAGGGCTCCTAGGGGCCGACCTGGCCCCGGGGTACAAGGGGCTCCCGGTCTGAGGGGCCGGCCTGGCCCCGGGGTATGACGGGTTCCTGGTTTAGGCGGCTGCAGGCTGGGGAAGCTGTGGGTGGGTGGGTCCGGGCCACCTAAGGTTCAGGAGGGGCCCCAGAAGGCATTCATATCCCTGCTTGCTCTGGGCAGGCCGGGGCCCAGCCCGGTGCCCGACACTGACCCGCTGCGTGCAGGTCTCCTGGGCACTGCTGGAGGGGACTGGCAGAGGCGTGTGATGTTCTGGGGGTTGAGCGCACTGGGGTGGGTCGCCCCTTGGCTCCGCACGTAACCAGAAGCAGACTCTATCAGGTTCTCTGGGAGTGGGGGATGAGACTGACTCTCTCTGCGCCTCACACCCCCGACACACACCCTGGGAGGCCGCGCAACCTGCCCCCGTCGAGGGCTGTGGGGTGGGCCAGGGAGGAGTGCTGGGCCCACACGCCCCTTCTGCTGGGAAGACAGGCGTGCGGACTTTTCCGCACGGCAACGCGCAGGCCCATCTGCTTTCAGTTAGCAGCTCCGGGGGTGTCTAATTGGCAGATCAAACCGTTCGATGTTCCTCGTCAGATAAGCAGTCAGGGGAGCCCCAGCAGAGTCTGACACTCTTTGGATGGAGCCCAGGGCCTGTGTTGGCCACCGCAGGGCCTGAGGTGCTAATGCAAACCAGACCCGCGGTGCACAGCAGCGGCAGGATATTCGCAAGTGTCAAAAGGCTTTGAAGAGCCCGGGCAGATGCTCCGTTCGCAGCCCCCGTGCACAAGAGGGGCACCTGGGCTACTGAAACACAAGCATGGGCTTCACGGGGAGGGGAGGGCTCGCGGAGGGCGGCGTCCCAGCACCACTGTGGCTGGGGCTATCCGAGAGCCAGTGGCCCTGCCTTGGCAAGGCACACGGTGGAAGGCGGCAGGCTCAGAGCGGGGAGACCTCGGTTCTCACCCCCTGCCTGAGCTGCGGTGGGCCACATGACGTAAAGGGACTGGCTCCAGCGGTGTGACTTTGGGCAGGTGTGGTCTCCCCTCAGAGCCTCAGCTTCACCATCTGTAAAATGGGAGAAAAGCCATCCTGCGTCGTTCAAGGTGGATGGAGTCCTTGCAGATCCCAGCTTTGCCCATTACGAACCTGGACGTGACCCTTAATGTGTCAGAGCTTTACTACCCTCATCTGTGAAACGGGGTTAATATATCGGGTTGGCCAAAACATTCATTTGGGTTTTCTGTAAGATATTATGGAAAAAGCCACGCGAATGAACTTTTTGGCCAACCCAATAATGGGAACCATCTTATCAAGGTTGCTGTGGGCGTCACATGAGATAACACAGGTTATGTACGCAGATTGTGCCTGGCCTGTGGTAATTGCTGTATAAAGGTTAGTTGTTGTATCAGTCAGTGTTTGCTGGATTATGCTACGTGACAAGCATTCCCTGGATTTACAAAAGCAAAGATTTACAAAATGATTTGCAAATCATTTACAAAGTGATTTGTAAAGATTTACAAAAGCAAAGATTTCTTTCCTTCTTGCATTATGAAGGAGCTGTGGGCTGGGCTCAGCTCTTTTCCGTGTATCTCATTTCTGGGATCCAGGCTGAAGGAACAAGACTGCTTTGCAAAAGGCAACTCTCAGGGCAGAGGGGACAGCTGAGGCAAAAAGCACAGCGTGCCTCTGCTTGCAGTGGCCTGTGTTACTTGTGGTCACATTTCTCTGGCCAAAGGGAGTCACGTGACCCGGCCTGACACTGATGGACCACGTAATGGTCATGACTATGGTCAATGGACGGGCCGTGGAGACGTGGAGGCGGAGACTGCCATTCAGTTCGGTTCAGTCGCTCAGTCGTGTCCGACTCTTTGTGACCCCATGGACTGCAGCAGGCCAGGCCTCCCTGTCCATCACCAACTCCTGGAGTCTACCCAAACCCATGTGCATTGAGTCGGTGATGCCATCCAACCATCTCATCCTCTGTCGTCCCCCTCTCCTTCTGCCTTCAATCTTTCCCAGCATCAGGGTCTTTTCAAATGAGTCAGTTCTTCACATCAGGTGGCCAAAGGATTGGAGCTTCAGCTTCAGCATCAGTCCTTCCAATGAATATTCAGGACTGATCTCCTTTAGGATGGACTGGTTGAATCTCCTTGCTGTCCAAGGGACTCTTGAATCTTCTCCAACACCACAGTTCACAAGCATCAATTTTTCGGTGTTTAGCTTTCTTTGTAGTCCAACTCTCACATCCATACGTGACCACTGGAAAAACCATAGCCTTGACTAGACGGACCTTTGTTGGCGAAGTAATGTCTCTGCTTTTGAGTATGCTGTCTAGGTTGGTCATTACGCAGATGTCTTGTCTCAGTTTGGTTTCAGATTGTGGCAAAATGGTGAGCTTTTCAAACAGTCATTAGCGTGCTCCCTTCCCCTTTCAGTACCCTCACCCTCTGCCGGATCCCTCCTGACCCACCCTGCTGCAGAGGAAACCTCACAGAATAAACTCACGAGAGGCGAAAGTCACTGTGTGTCAGAAAGGAGCGCTGAGGGTGACGGGTGGCCCACTGCACGCGGTAGAATTCGGTGCCAGCCAGAAGGTAGCTTTGCCAAGAAGGCCTCCGAGCACCTGGGTAGGAGTACAGACCTGTACTTCCTGAAGAGGACTGATGTTTTAAAAATATTTATTTATTTATTTGGCTACACTGGGTCTCAGTTGTGGCACATGAAGTCTTCCCTGAGGCTCATGGGATTTTTTTTTTTCCGGTGTGGCGTGCAGGATTTTAGTTGCAGCATGTGAACCCTAGTTGGAACACGAAGGATCTAGTTCCCTGATCAGGGATCGAACCCAGGCCCTCTGCACTGGGAGCTCGGAGTCTTAGCCACTTGACGGCCTGGGAAGCCCTCAGGTCTGCAGAGGATCAGTGGGGCCTGGTTACACCCGGGGCCTGAGTGCAGAGCTGAGCCGCCAGTGAGGGCGAGGCCTGCCGGAAGGCTCAGCCCACGGTTTTGCTGTGAACCGTGACCCAGACTGTCTTGGCCAGAGACCTGCAAGGCCCCGCTTTGGGAGGGGGTCTCTGAGCGCGCCAGTGGGTCCAGGAGCTCCCCTGCCTGTGACCTGCAGTCTCAGGGGGGCAGCCTTGTGTGCCTGTGGACTCTGGGCTGTGCGATTCTGCCTGCTCCCTGCCCCCGCCCTGGAGTTGCCCGCTGTAGTGCCAGGGCCGTTTCCTTGAACACGAATCATGAGCCCCCACAAGGGGAGGTGTCTCCCATCCCACCCAGCACGTTTCCAGACCCAGGGAGGAGCTGGTTCATGGCTCTCTTGTGTTGGTGAGCTGGAGGTGCTGGTGGAGGTAAACAGCAGCCGTGACCGTGACGACAGGCGCTCTTCCGAGTGTTTCCTGTGACCCAGGTGCCGTGTGTGGCGCTTTACACTCGCCATCCCGTTTCACTCTCACAGTCACTACCTGGGGGTTGTTATTGCCCCCATTTTACAGATGGGAGGATTGAGGCTCTGGGAGTCTTGAGTCATTCATTTGGTGATAGATGGAGTTGGTATTCAAATCCCAGTCTTCTGACTCTAAAATAAAAGCAGAAGTGATGCTTCTGGTGGTTAGGGTAAGGATAAGATTGCAGTGGTGTTGGAGAAGACTCTTGAGAGTCCCTTGGACTGCAGGGAGATCCAACCAGTCCATTCTGAAGGAGATCAGCCCTGGGTGTTCTTTGGAAGGAATGATGCTAACGCTGAAACTCCAGTACTTTGGCCACCTCATGCGAAGAGTTGACTCATTGGAAAAGACTCTGATGCTGGGAGGGATTGGGGGCAGGAGGAGAAGGGGATGACTGAGGATGAGATGGTTGGATGGCATCACTGACTCGATGGATGTGAGTCTGAGTGAACTCCGGGAGTTGGTGATGGACAGGGAGGCCTGGCGTGCTGCGATTCATGGGGTCCCAAAGAGTCAGACACGACTGAACGACTGATCTGAACTGAGCTGAACTGAAGATTGCAGTGACCTTTGTCCTGATGCTGTGTTAACAAGTAATGAGCAGTACAGACAATAGTTGCGACTGAGGAGTCAGCTCTAAGCCCAGGGCTGGTGGGGAGATAGGAACGAGGGCAAAGCTTCTGATTAACACACGGGGCTCCTGCCACGTGCATCATTTTATTTCATCCTCATGACACCCTTGCAATGTATACAAAGTTATATATTACAAACTACGTATTTTCTGAAGAGGAAACTACGTACTTTCAGAAAGGGGTAGTGACTTGTCCAAGATCTTAGAGCAAGCGGGCAGCAGAGCCAGGGCTGAAGCTGGAGCTGCACTCGGTGCTGTTGGTGATGAGCACAGTGGTTACACTGTTGTCGGGATAGTGACATAAGTGATGGGTCCTCGGTTACAGTCAGGGAGAGCAGGGGGCAACACAGAGACACCCAGACGCTTACATGTGGCAGAAGCTGCTCCTTTGCACGTAACAATCTGGAAGCGTGCAGTCGAGAAGTAGTGGGCTACTCTGCCACGCCCTACATGTGCATCCACCTCAGGGCCCAATGTGGCTGCTCCAGCTCCCGTCATCACATCTGCAGCCCAGCAGTGCAAAGGTGAGTGGGAAGATGATTAGGTGCTCATTCCTTTTCAGGAACAACCTGAAGGGCGCAGGCGTGATCTTCTCGTACATGACGTTGGCCAGAATTTAGCCATCTGGCCACACCTTGCTACAAGGGAGGGTGGGGATGGGGAATTTCGTGGCATCTGTGGTGGACATGTAAGGCATCACCCAGATCCCCCTTCAGTCTTGCCTATAGTCCTCAGTCCAGACATGGCTCCTGGCTGAAGAGTGCCATCTTGCCTAAGGTTACACCCCCTTCCAGTGGGGAGCTTACAGGCAATACTGGAAGCTGTGGGAATCTTGAGGAATGTCAAGGCAGGTCTCCTTAGGTACGGTGCAGGACCACTGTAGAGAACCATCCCCTCTTCAGAGGCCCTTGTGGGCTCAGCCAAGGCCCTTGTTGAGCTGGCTTTGCATCCAGCTTCTTTCTCTGCCCAATCCTACTTCTTTTGCTTCCTCCCCACAGGTGTCCACGCCGAGGGCTCTCCCCAGTAAACCTGCCCACTTATCTCAGGGTCTGCTTCTGGGAAAACCCAGCCTGCATCCATCAAATACACTCGGGAGCTCTGTTCCAAGGGAAGAAGCGGGGAAGGCCTACTGACGGGCAGCAGGAACACTGGGATCGTGGCAGAGCTCACTGTGGGGCTGAGAGTGTCCGTGGCTGTGATGAGTGTCATCCGTGAGGCTGGTTGCCATGGTGATGGCGGTCTATGCTGGAGCGCGGGAAGCCGTGGTGTTGCAGTGTTGTCCCTTTTCGCCCAGGACAGGCTCCCTGCCTGCTGGACCCCGACCGTGAGAAGAAGAGGACACTCCCTCCTGGCCTCATCTCACGAGTGGGCTCCTCTGAGGCTCCTCTCTCCCCCTCCCACGAGGGGATGTTCCAAGCGGCCGACGGTCAGTCCGTTTCCATGCGCCTCAGACCCCCGGCCCCTCTCTCCTCTGGTCAGCCTTGAGAACTACCCTGCTCTGCCTGGGGTCTCAGCCGCTGCTTCGACTGCTTCACTCATCCCAACTCTAGGTCCCTCCAGCCCTCCCAGCTCTACTTTCCCGACGACTAACCGAGCCTTTCGGGCCTCCCTGGGGCCGAGACGCACTCACTCTCTCCAGCTAGATTTCTGAGTTCAGGGGCATTTGCAGGGGGGCCCGTGTGCTCTCCCGGGTAACCCAGCCTAGATCCGGCTCAGTGGTGATGGTGGAAAGGTTGGCAAGGTGTGGCCGGGAGAGATGGGGGTGGTGTGATGGCAGTGCCAGTGGGCACAGGGTCTGTGCTGGTAGAGGTGCTCTTGGTGGCGGTGTTGTGATGGTCGTAGTGATGGTGTTGGTGGCACTTGTGATGTCGGTGATGGTGGTGGTGGTGATGGCGGTGACGGTATTGATCGAACTGGTGAAGCTGGTGTTGGTTGCAGTGGTGATGCTGGTGGTGGTGGTGGTGGTGGTGATGAGGATGTTAATGCTGGTCCTTCCCTTGCGAGAAGAATGTCTTCGTTAAGTCTCTGATTCAGAGGCCAGAAGCCAAGGTCGCTGGTCCTTTCTTACACCGGCAGTATGCAGGCCCCTCTCTGTCAGATCTGGGTCCTTTCAGATCCTGACCAGAGCAGAGCCGTCCAGGAGGGAGTCGGGTGGGGACGGAGTCCGGTGGACAAAGCTGTGTCTCTCTTCAGTTCCGCGTCACCCACCCCCTTCTCCAGAGAAGGGTGGGTGGGTCTGACCAGGCCCCGGCCCTCTGTCACCGCGGTCCTTCAGGGCCAGGCCTTGGGCCGGTGACACAGAGCAGAGAGAGCCCTGGACACGGAGTCAGAAAGCCGGGTCCCACTTCCAACTTCTGAGTCACTGCAACAAGCCCCTTTGCTTCTGAGCCTCAGTTTCCCGTCTTGTATAATGAAGGGTTGGGCAGGAGCTGAGGGTTTCAGCTGTCTCTTTAGCTGTCAGTGCAACAAGCCCCTTTGCTTCTGAGCCTCAGTTTCCCCTCTTGTATAATGAAGCGTTGGGCAGGAGCTGAGGGTTTCAGCTGTCTCTTCCGGAGGCACCAGGACTGCCTCTGGGGCAGCGGGAAAGCAGGCCATCCGCACGGGCCGGCCATCTGCACGGGGCTGCCTTAGTGACCTGGCCCGGGCAGGCCTAGTTGACTCCCCACCCTGTGTGTAGCTCAGTCACTTGGGGGATCAGAGGCACCAGAGTGAAGGATTTGGTGGGGCTGCTTCCTTTACAGCCAAGGGTGGGTTCACTCACAGCTGTGTGGGTGTGTTTATCTTCAAAACGGGTCACAAAGAAAACCCCGTCCAGCCTGGCCCAGCCCTGGGCCCCTGGGTAGCCCCTCTGGGGTCGCCCGCCTTCTGGCCGTGCCGCTTCTGTAGTTTATTAACTGCACGGTGTCCAAAGTGCCCTTCAAAGTCTGCATCCGGTCTTGCCACTTCCTTGCTCGAAACAGCTCCCATCCCATCAGAGGGAAGCCCACAGGGCCCTGCCCGGCCTCCCTGGCTCCTTCCTCCTGCCCCCCTCTGCTGACCCTGCCCCAGTCGCGCCGGTCGCCTGCTGCTCCAGCGCAGCGGCCTGCAAGGCCACCTCAGAGTCGCTGCACAGGCTTCTCGCTGGCCTGGGAGACGCGCCCACGTGGCTCACTCCCTCCCCGCCTCCAGGTCCCTGCTCAAACACTGCCTTCTCAGTTACACCCCCAGAGCCTCCTCCTGTTCCAGCCACAGCCTCCGTCCCCGTACGCCCGGGCTCCTTGTCTTGCCTCTGCTGTTTCTCCCTCACAGCCTGTATCGAAATCTGGCAGGACGTGTCTTTGCTGCCTTACCTAATTTATCTGTCTCCCCAGGAGAAGGGAGTTTTAAGCTTGTTTCATTCTCTGCTGTAGCTTCAGTGCTTGGGATGGTGCTTGGCATATAATAAGTGCTCGAGAAACACTTGCTGATGAGATTCTGGGCGTTTTCACATCCGTGTTGCACTGGGACCCCAGCACTGCTGAACGGATTCGAGATGCAAACGCTACTCTGACCCATATGCGGCAGTGGGGGCGGAGGAGAGGGGCTTGGGCTGGGGGCTGCTGTCTCGAGGATGAGACCTGGGGCAGTCACTTGGGCCTGATGTGACGCTGGGCAGGTCAGTGCACCCAAGCTGAGCCTGCTTTTCTCACCTGTTGATGGGAGAAGAAGGATCCATTCTGTAGGAGGATGGCCCCAGGTTCCTTAATAAATTGGTAATGGGGGTCTCCCTGGTGGCTCAGATGGTAAAGAATCCACCTGCAATGCAGTAGACCTGGGTTTGATCCCTGGGTCGGGAAGATCCCCCGAAGAAGGGAATGGCTACCCACTCCAGTATTCTGACCTGGAGAGTTCCATGGACAGAGGAGCCTGGTGGGCCACAGACCACGGGGTCGCAAAGAGTCGGAGAAGATGGGGCGACTAGCACTTTCACTTCCTCTAGGCTCAGGCAACATGAGGGGCCAGGAGCCAAGGGGGAAAGCACTGGCGCACCATCACAGGGCCTTCCCTGGGTTCCCTGGCGGTCCGCTGGGTAAGCCTCTGTGCTTCCACTGCAGGGCTGCAGGTTCGATCCTTAGTTGGGGAACTAAGATCTCACGAGCCAGGTGACGTGGCAGAAAAGCAACCCCCCCCCCCCAACAAAACTGTGAATAAACAGTGGCTCCTAGGATCTGATCATTACTATTAAAATCCCTCAGCCCCTTAAGAACTATGACATCCGTGACTTAAAAGGAGGGAGGCAGGGGTAGGGGTCGGCCTAGGACCAGGCTCAGGAACCTGGTAGAAGCTGCCTGTGCCCAGCCTCCCGCACCTCTTGCATCAGCCTCCACTCCAGGCAGGAGGCCTGTGTGTATATGAGAGTTTGAATGCTCAGTCGTGTCCGACTCTTTGCGGCCCCGTGGACGGCAGCCTGCCAGGCTCCTCTGTCCACGGGGTTTCCCAGGCAAGTATCCTGGAGCGGGTGCCATTCCCTCCTCCAGGGCATCTTTCTGACCAGGGATCGAGCCCCGTCTCCTGTGCCTCCGGCACTGCAGGTGGGTTCTTTCCCATGTGAGCTATCAGAGAAACCCAGGAAGGAGGCCTGCCAGACCCTTTCAGGGCCTAACTCAGCTCTGTTCTCCAGGGACGTGAAAAGAGCCTCCACCGTAGAAAGGGTAATTCTGGACCCAAGAGGGTGAAGGGGCCACCACAGGGAAGGCAAGAGTGCTGGGCAGGGCACTGAAGGCCAATTCCTAGCTGGCCGCTGGTTCCTGAGGCCTTGGGGACCCCTTCTCCCTGGGGCCTCAGTCTTCCCATCTGTACAATGGTGGACCGCCCGTCTCCTCTCTAAGCCTGCTTCTCTCCCACATTCAGCAGGAGCCGCACAGCGGGAGCAGAGCTTGGTGCCAGAGCCAGCCAGGCCCCCTCCCGTCCCCCCGTGGCCTCCCGCCAGCTCTCATTCCTTTGCGGCTTCTTGCCTGGGCCACCCCCTCCCCCGCTGCAGCCCCTTTCTCAGGGCGTCGGCTGTGTCCATCCATGCAGGAGATGATGTGCTCTGTACAACTGGCTTGCCTGTCCTGGGCAGGACCCAGCATGTCTCCCATCACTGAGAACTCTCCCTCTGTGAGACGGCCGTGCCCCTCTTCCCAGGGCAACCAGTGGACCTCATCATTCTCTGCCTCGGGGCCCCAGCTTGAGTACTGAGCTTCCCAGAGGGTTCTGACCAGGGGCCCTGTTCTAGGCCGTGGGACAGAGGGGGTCCCTGCAGCCTCAGCTTGTTCTTGAACCTCGATTCCTTCCAGAAAGTCCGCTGAGGGCCAGGCTCGCTCTCTGAAGGGCAGTTCCAGAAGCCGGCAGCAGATGGTGCTGTTGACCCCATTCCTGGGCAAGCGGAGAGCCGGTGTCTACTGGGCTCCCGGCTCCAGGGCCTGCAGCGCTGCGGGGGCCTGGGGTCCCCTCTCCGGGGAGGCCAGACTCTCCGGCTCACTTGCCCTGGGGAAGGGCAGACTCACACACAGGACACACAGAGGTTGTTCCCCTCTGTCGTTCAGGCGCTCAGTCGTGTCCGACTCTTTGTGACCCCATGGACTGCAGCACACCAGGCCTCCCCATCCATCACCAGCTCCTGGAACTTGCTCAAACTCATGTCTGTTGAGTCGGTGATGCCATCCAACCATATCATCCTCTGTCGTCCCCTTCTCCTCCTGCCCTCAATCTTTCCCAGCATCAGGGTCTTTTCAAATGAGTCAGTTCCTCGTATCAGGTGGCCAAATTATTGGAGCTTCAGCTTCAGCGTCAGTCCTTCCAGTGAACACCCAGGGTTGATCTCCTTTAGGATGGCCTGGCTGGATTTCCTCTGCCTGGCTGGTGCCAAATCCCTGGGCTGTTTTCACGGATCACGTGTGCACTTCCGTGGAGCACGCGTGGTGGGGGTCCTGCCAGGCGGGGGTGTGAGAGGAGGAGGAGGCTCATGGAAGGGGATGCTTGGGTGGGTCCTGTGGTCAGCGTGAGTGCAAGCGCGTGTGTCTGTACATGCACACACGAGAAGGACGGCATGTGGGGACCGGTGCACACGTGTGAGTGGGTGTTGTCTGTGTGTGAGCACTCGTCACCCTGTCCTTCTGGGCACGACTCTGTGGCTGTGTGTGGGGAGGTGTGTGTGTGTGTGGCTGCCCATATGGGTGTCTTGCACACACGTTTGGTGGTGTGTGTGTGCTCGGTGGGGAATCACGAACCCCAGGCAACCTCTGGGCTGGGCTGACGGATGAGGAGCGGAAGGAAATAAGTGCTTTGAGAATAGCGAGGCTATGGACAGACAGGCTGCAAAGTCCAAGTAACCTCTTTGTTGGTGCCAGAGACCCTGGCCCGGCAAGGAGTGACCCGGGGGTCCTTGAGTTAGGAGGAGGTGGCGCTGTCACCGTAATGTCACATAATTCCATCATGTGCACGGAATTACGGGTATGAATGGGCCACTTTCATACACGCTGACACAGGGCCCTTCACACACGCTTTCTCACCGAACATCCTCCTTGCTGTTCAGTTGCTCAGTCGTGTCTGGCTCTTTGAGACCCCATGGACTGCAGCCCACCAGGCTCCCCTGTTCATCACCAACTCCCGGAGTCCATTGAGTCGGTGATCCATCCAACTGTCAACATCCACCTAATGTTCCCCTTTTACAGATGAGGAAACTGAGGATCAGAGAGGCAGAGAAACTTGACTGTGGTCAAACTGGGAGGGCTGGCAGAGATGAGATTGAGCAAAAGTCCCGTCCTAAGACTTGCCACGAAACCTCCTCTGCTCCAGGCAGGCCTGGCTGGCGGGCTGCGATGCTGGTGAGTGTCAGGCGCCGAGCTTGGGATGGGACCCGGGGGGCAGATTCAAGGTCGAGGATGGGATAAGGGAAAGGGGTCGTAGACTCCCATTGTCAAAGGAAGCAGCTCGGGGCAGTGGAAAATTCCTGGCTCTGGGGCAAGTGCGGCCTCTGCCTGCAGCAGGGAGTCGGCCGCTGGGAGCCTCAGTTTCCCCGCGTGCTGGCCCTGCCTAGTGCAAGAAGCATTGCTGGGCGCCGCCCACCCCCATTCATCCCACGTGCGTTTCCTGAGCCCCTGCTATGTGCCTCAGGCGGTTCTAGATGTCGGAGACGCAGAGGGTAGACATGGCCCCTGCGCTGCCAAGCTCCATGAGAGACGGGAAGGGAGAAGCAGCGTCAGTGAGACCCGTTCAGACCGAGGGGCGCGCCAGGAAGAGAGGAGCAGGCGACTCGACAGGCAGGGAGGGTGTCTCCAGGGGATGCCCCTGGGGCTGAGGCCTGGGGGCCAGGGGGGAGCGAGCCGGGGCTGTCGGGATGGTGGCTGGAGGGCAGAGCCGGGACTGGCAGGCCATGGCGAGCACTTGGGGCTTTATTCTCAGAACAACCGGGAAGTCACAGAGAGGGTTAAGCAGGCCGGCCCTGAGCTGATTTGCCCTTTAAAGTTGGTTAAGGATCCACCTGCCAACGCAGGCAACAAGGGTTCGATCCCCTGTCCAGGAAGATTCCACAAGCTGCAGTGCGACTGAGCCTGCACGCCGCAGCCATTGAGCCTGTGCTCCGGAGCCCGTGCTGCTCAGCCAGAGAAGCTCCGCAGGGAGAAGCCTGCACGCTGCAGCTAGAGAAAGCCTGCATGGCAACGAAGACCCAGCACAGACGAAAACAAATGAATGAAATTAATGTAAAAAAAAAAGCTTTTTCGAAAGCTGGCCCAGGCACAACGCAGAGAATGTTGCCTGGGAGCTGATGGTTTTGCAGAACGGGACTTGCCTACCTGCGGTGGAGACTCTTTGGACCCTCCCTGCACCCAGAGGTTGGGAACGCGGGGGCTGGGGAAGTTGTGGCTTGAATTTGGATCTCGGAGGAAGCCTCCCTCCAGCTCTTGTCCTTCCCATCAGTTCCCTGTGTCCTGTGACTTCCAACTCTTGCCCTGAGCTGGGAATTTTCTGACACCTGGAGATGTTTCCTTCACCACTGTGGATCTTGAGAGTAAGGTCTTCAGGTTCAGACACAGAGTTCAGATCTCAGCTTGTTTCTTATTGGCAGGATGACTTTGGCCAAGTTACTTCTCTGAGAGCCTCAGGTTCCCTGTCTATAAATGGGGCTGATGAAGCTTGTTAGAGCATCAGAGAGGACTGAGGATTGGATGTGAGGGAGCACGCATGGGCTCAGCACAGAGTCAGCCAGGGGGCATTTGCTGTTGCTATGGTGCTGATTACTTAGTCACCTGAACTCCTGGCCTGGGCCCCTTAACTCTCTGAGCTGCGGTTTCTCCACCTGTAGGATCAGACCCGCTTTGAAGGTACAGCCAGAAATCCAGATGAGATGTGGGAAGGCTTGTGACAGAGTAGATACTTTCTTGGAAACGTGGTTTCGAGGTGCCCCAGTTGGCCCACACTGCTCTGAGGGGTGGGGGGACAGGCACCCAGCTAGCTGTGCAGAGAGGTGGCTCCTGGGGTGGGGGAGTGGCCAGGAGTGTGCCAGGTTGGCACAAGGCCCCTGGCCCCCCTCCCGCCTCGGGCTCATCCTCTGCTGCCCTCTCTTGCCAGCCCCCTCCTCCACCCTCCTGTGCCCCGGGAGTGGGCCTTTGGCAGTCTCCAGAGTCCCTCCCTTTCTGATTTGCATGTTTAAAATGTATCTGCAGAGCGCCTTCCTCCTAAGCCCCAGCACCCCTCGCTGCCTGCCCGCTGTGTCTGGGAGCTGGGCTGTGTCCGGGCAGAGGAGCCCAGACGAGCATGTCCGCCCGTTTCCCCATGCCAGCATCTTCCGAGGGGCCCTGCTCTTACTGGGGGTCTCGGCTTTGCCTGACCCGAGGGCTCTGCTCACTCACTGGGGCCGGGTGGTGCTTGCGGGTCACAGGCCTGAGGCGGCGTCTGTGTCTCTGCGCCAGGCAGGCCCCGGCCCAAGCAATCGATTCTCCCTGATAACTGCCAGCACCGCCCACAGCCCTTCATCGGTTCCCACGAGCCTTTTGGGCCACATCCTCTGGGCCTCACGCTGGGCTGCCCACGCCCTCTCTTCCGGGCCTGGGTACGCTCTTTCCAAATTCTAGAAAGAACCACCGCCTGCTCCCTACCCTACCCTCCTCCTGCTCTGCATGAGGCAAGAGGGCTGCTTCAATTTCTTGTCGCCTCCACCTCCCTCTGGGTTATCCTGCACCACCCACACTGGGCTCCCTTCAACTCCTCGAGGAGGAGGTGCCTTCCCGCCTCCGGGCCTTTGCACACGCTGCGTCCTTCACCGGAACTCCTTGCCAGCAGCTCCCACACAATCTCCTCTTTACCCAGTTCACTCCCACGTGGCGTTCAGGTCTCAGCTTAACTGTTACTTCCTTCAGGAATCCCTCTTGATTTCCTGGACTAGGTTAAGTTAGTCCATTCCGCTCCTTTTTATCTTTTCCCCAACCCATTTTTATGCTTAGCCCGCCTCTTCGGTGCCCCATCCCTCCTGTGGTGATTCATTCGGCAGCCGTCCTCCCCGCTCCATCTGAGGGGCTTTGCCTCTGCTTCGTTTGCTTCTGTATCCCTCTGGCTCACCTGGTGGTGCTCAGGAGATGCTGCCTGAACTGCGTGAATGGCTGGACAAGTGCTGACGGAATGCAGTCAGACAAAGGCCTGAATCTTGGGCCATGAAAAATCGTCTTCCGTGATCATGGGAAAAAACGCTCCTCCCCACGTCATCCTTCGTATGATGAGGAGGCAAGGCCGGGGCAGGAAGAAAAGGTCCTGATGACGGGAGTGGACGTGGTTCCTTGAGGCCAGGGTCCAGGCGGGCTCCTCTGTCTTAGGCTGATGTCCGCTGCGCTGAATCTAAACGTGATGATGGGCGGCGATGACGGAGGCGGTGACGGACGTGAACGGCCACAGGTCTTGGCAGCGATGGTGCTGGTGTTGGCAGTAAGGGTTAGACTGGTGCTGATGCTGGTTACTTTTCTAGGCCGTGAAAAACAATGGCAGTTTTGCTGTGATCTGGGGGTGATGGTATAAAGCATGTTTAAGAAGATAGACTTTGGAGTCAGACAAGCCTGGTTTCCTCCCCTGTTTCTACTACTTCAGAGATTCAAGAAACGCTTCAGAGTTTCAGTTTCCTCATCTGTAAAATGGGTACACACCTAAACAGCATATTTAAAAGCAGAGATTTCACCTTGCTAACAAATGTCCATAGAGGCAAAGCCATGGTTTTACTAGTAGTTACGTAAGGACGTGAGAGCTGGACCACAAGGAAGGCAGAGCGCCGAAGAATTGATGCTTATGAATTATGGTGTTGGAGAAGACTCTTGAGAGTCCCTTGACAGCAAGGAGATCAAACCAGTCCATCCTAAAGGAAATCAACCCTGAATATTCATTGGAAAGACATGCTGAATCTTCAGCTTCAACACTTTGGGCACCTGATGTGAAAAGCCGACTCATTAGAAAAGACCCTGATGCTGGGAAAGATTGAGGGCAGGAGGAGAAGGGGTGAGAGAGGACGAGACAGTTGGATGGCAGCACCGACTCAATGGACATGAGTCTGAGCAAACTCTGGGAGATAATGAAGGACAGGGAGGCCTGGCATGTTGCAGTCCGTGAGGTCGCGAAGAGCTGGACACGACTTAGCAAAGACAGCAACAGCAGAAAGGGCACAACAAGAGTGTCTACCCCGCGGGTGCAGGGCTGGGGCCAGGGCTGCACGCTGGTGAGACGAGGGCATGCAGGCGGAGCTCCGGGCACAGAGCTTGGCCCACCAGGGGTTTTGGGGAAACATGCATGGCGGGCAGTCATGGAGACAACAGCCTCGTGGTGAAGGCCTCCGGGCTGTGGCCACTGCTGAGGACGACCACAGTAGCATTTGTAATGAAGGTGATGAAGACGGTAACGTTGGTGCCTTTCCTACCGCAGGGGTAGTTGATGGTGGTGAAGTGCTGGTGATGATGGTGACGGAGGGGACTGCAATTTTTAAATTCAGCCTGTTGGTGAAAGGAACCGTGATGTGCTTGGTGCCAGCGTGCTTTGGGAAAAAATAAATAGAACCCTTGATTTTCATGTGAAGTCATCTCAGCCGTGTCCGACTCTTTGCGACCCCATGGACTGTAGCCCCGCCAGGTTCCTCTGTCCATAAAAGCCTCCAGGCAAGAATGCTGGGGTGGGGAGCCATGCCCTCCGCCAGGGGATCTTCCTGATCCAGGGATCTAACCTGTGTCTCTAAGTCTCCTGCACTGGCAGCTGGGTTCTTTAGCATTTGTACTACCTGGGAAGACCTGCTTTCAGGTGTCATCAATAAAGTAGCACACACACTCACTCACACACACATTCACACATTTACACACACACTCACACTTACACACACTCACACCCTCACACACTCACTCACACTACACACGCACATGCCCCCCCCACACACTCCCACACACACACACACACACTCCCACACACACACTCACACACACACTCACACACACACCCACCCACACTCACACACACACACACACTCAGTCTCACACACACACACATTCACACACACCCCTGCACACACACACAGCTGCACACACACACTACACACACACACACATACATGCACACACACATTCACACACACTCACACAGTTACACACACACCCTCACACTCACTCACACTCACACTCACACACACTACACACACGCACATGCCCGCACACACACACTCCCGCACACACACACCCACACACACACCCGCACACACACACACACACTCACATACACTCCTGCACACACACCCGCACACACAGTCACACACCCCCCCCACACACACTCCTATACACACACCCGCACACACACAGTCACCCCCACACACCCGCACACACACTCACACTCACATACACTCACACACACTCACACACATTCACACACACACACACAGAGTCACACGGCATACAACAAGGTGGCAGGTGACCAGGGGTCGGGTGCACATTTCGCATCAGGGGAGAGGCAGGGGATGGAGGGTCAGCAAAGGCACCAAGGGGAAGGTGGTTCTGGGCGGGAAAGGTGTGCTCGGGGCTCAGGGAATGGGGAGAGGCAGGAAGGATGAGGGACTGGAGGGGGAGAGAGAGGGCTGGAGAGACAGACGCCGAGGCCAGTGGAGGAAGGGAGACAGTGCCTGGTGTCCCGTGACGTGTCCAGTGCCGCGTGAGAACCCCAGTCTCCAGCTGGAGCCCTGGTTCCAGTCCTAGCTCTGCCATGATCCTGTGTGGCCTTGGGCCAGCTCTTACCCTCGCAATCGTCCCCGGGTTCCCCACGACTCTGAAGAGATTTAGCTCCCGTTTTAGAGATGGACACAGTGGGCATGCCTGGACTCAATTTAGAAGGTCGGTGCCCTCGAGGTATCCAGCTCACACGTGTCACGGCAGGGTTGAGTTGGTTTGCGAGGACTCATACCAGGGTGTCTGAGGATCCTTCCTTCCCTTCCTGTTTGTGTGTTTAAGGTGTATCTGCTGTGTGTCTTGAGCTGCCAGCCTCCCTCCCCGCTCTGCCTGCACCTCTAGGGGCTGAGCTTTCTGCAGAGAGGGCAGTGCCTCGCCTAATGTCACACAGCCCGGGCAGGCAGAGCAGTGGCTTAAGGGGCACAGGTGAGAGCCATGGTGTGAACCTCACCTTGCCCAGGGCTCTTCCCAAAGTTGACCACAAGGGTGTGGGGAGCGGGTGAGGACTAGGGCAACAGGGGCGAGGGGAACTAACCCCTATCAAGCAGGCACTTTAGCGTAATTAAGCCTGTGGACTTCAGAGCCAGGAAGGCCTGGGTTTGAACCCCAGGTTTGAATCTTATGGTCTAGCTGTGCGACCTCAGGTAATCCACTCAGCTTCTCTGTGCCTCAGTTTCCTTGTCTGTAAAATGGAGGTGATAATGATGGGACCTACGGACATCAGAGAATTCTTGTGAGGATTAGACAAGTTTGTACACAGCCCCTAAGAAGTGGCTGCCCGGTGGCGGTGACCGGGGTTACGAGCCCCTCTGTAACCGTCCTCTGCTCTGCTGTGCTTAGTCACTCAGTCCTGCCCGACTCTGCGACCCCACGGACTGCGGCCCGCCAGGCTCCCCTGTCCATGGGATTCTCCAGGCAAGAATACTGGAGTGGGTATCCATTCCCTTCTCCAGGGGATCTTCCCGACCCAGGGATCAAACTGAGGTCTCCGGCATCGCAGGCGGATTCTTTACCAGCTGAGCCACCAGGGAAGCCCCGTCTCTGCGGGTGAGAAACCTGAGGTCTAGAGAAGGCAGGCGGGAGATGCGCAGGTGGGACTCACGCCCAGGCCTGGCTGGCTCCGTGCCCTCCGGGGTCCCTGGGCAGGAGGATGTGCAGGGCTGGGCCTGGAGAGCCGGTGGCGAGTGGGGGGTCTGGAGACGGGAGCGGGAAGTGGCGAGCCTGACATAAGGCCCTCAGGAATGTGATCTGCTTCCTCCGGGGCCCCTGGGAGCCTGGTAATCCCGGGGCCGTGGGGTTCGGGCGGACAGCTGCGCTGGGTAGGGTGGGGGCGGGGTGGAGGAGGCTCCAGGACCCCGGGCCCCCTTCTCTGCTTTTCCCGAAGGGGTAGGAGCTGGGGGCCGGGAGAGGGGAGAGGAAGCCGGGTGGGGGTCAGGGTGGAGGTGGTGGGAGAGCTGGCCAGGTCCGAGCGGGGCTGTGGCGGGCCCACGCTGGCAGCCCGGCCTCAGGTGTAGCCAGCTGGCCCTTCTGAGGAGGCTGGGAGACCCAGCTTCTGAGCGGGACGGAGGAGCAGGGGGACAGGCTTCTAGCAGGGTCACAGCTGAAGGGGCCGTTGGGTGTCCTCTGGCCCAGTCCCTTCACTTTACAGAAGGAGAAACCCAGGCCTAGAAAGGGGCGGCGACTGGCTCAAGGTCACACAGGAGGCAGTGAACCCCAGCCGTAGCAGGCGCGAGGTGACCCGGCTGCAAAGCTGAGGCCTTCTCTGCTGCCCCAGTGACGCCCCCCACCTCTTCTGTCCTGCCTCCGGGCAGGAGTAGACCTGGACGGTGGGTGCGGGGTCCTTGGATTCATCTTAGCTACAGCGAGGGTGCCTCCTGCAGGGTCACGTGTCCACCGCAATTGACCTGCGTCTGGAAGGTGGGCGCGTGTGGGCCAGGGGTCGCGGGGTGGGGATTTCCGGCGGGAGGTGCAGCGAGCTGGGGCCGGGGGCAGGGAAGCGCGGTCATGGCGGCACCGAGAATACTTCGCTGCTTTTTGGTCTTACGCAGTTTCTCGTTCTTCTAGTTTCTATTTTATGGTATTTTATCCTTGACCAGATCTCGCATGACCCTCACCACCCTCCCTGCGTGTAGCTGTTCTCACTCCCATTTTACAGATGTGGACACTGAGCCTCAGGGCGGAAGTGCTGGACTTAGTCACGCCGTGACTGGCAACAGCATCAAACCTCTCGAGACACTTGTTGAACCCCGGCTCCAGCCTGTGAACGGGCCCACAGACCCCGGGCTCCGCCCCTGGCTGCGGAGGAAGCCTATTCGTTCCCCCCTCCCCTGCCCCCGACACCCCTTCCCGGGGCCAGACCCCTCTCGTTGGCGCCGTGCTGGGGCCGGACCCCACGTCCTCCCCTCATAACACCTGTGGCCCCCTTGCTGGCCTTTGCCTCTGCTCTCCCTCCGCGGCCAGGGGCAGCTTTCCGGAGCAGGAATCTGATCCATCGCCTGCCCGGCTCCCCGCAGCCTTCATCCTCTCAGAGGAAACTCCGTTCCTGAGCCCCGCCCCCGGGCGGGCCTGCCTCCAGCTGCTCTCGACTCATCCCGGAGCTGTCCCCTCACTCTCGACCGCCTCTCTTGCTTCAGACACAGGGTCCTTTTCCCTCTGTGTTGAACCCGCGAGGTTATTCCCGCCGCAGGGTCTTTGCACGGAGATGCTTAGCCTACACCCACGCCTGGCTGTCTCCTGGTCAGTTCAGCCAGTCGTGGCTCCCCACCCTGGCTAAGGCTGCTCTCCAATCGCCTCTACATAGCTCGTCTTTCTACATAGCACTTTCTAGCATCTGAAGCCACCTGGCTTATTTCTCTGAGTTTATGGTCTATCTCCTTGATGTAAAATGTAAATATTCTGAGGGCAGGGACTTCGTGTTGTCTGCTTACTGTAACCCTAACTCCTAGAACAAAGCCAGCATGCAGCAGGTGCTCGACAAGTTACTGACAAGGTGGTAAAGATCCTGCCTGCCAGTGCCGGAGGCAGAAGAGACGTGGGTTCGATCCCTGGGTGGGGAAGATCCCCCGGAGGAGGGTGTGGCAGCCCACTCCAGTGTTCTCGCCTGGAGAATCCCATGGACGGAGGAGCCTGGCGGGCTGCAGCCTACGGGGTCGCAAAGAGTCGGACACAACTGAAACGACTTAGCACGCGCATGTGAGCAAGTTGTTGGGAGCCAGAGTGTAGAGTATTTCCTCTCTGTCAGCCTACCTGACTCTCTGACACTGACTCCCAGACTAGGGCCCCTTGCCCAGATTCCCTGGTGCTGTCAGACAGCAAAGGACACTTTGGGCCCAAACCCTGGGGCCGTGGGAGTCATGCTTCTTTATGAATATTCAAATTATGGACTCCTTGCTCTGCATCAGGTGGCCTGCTAGGCCCAGAAGCAAAAAAGGCAACGAAAATAAGACCCTGCCTTCAGGGTGCTTAAAACAATGGGTAAGGTAAGACAGGCGGACAGAGGTTAACAAGCTGGGCAGTTTTTAGTGAGCACCTAGTATGTGGTGGATATGTTGCAAATTTTGTTACATTGAATCATCATGGAATGAGGAACTATTCAAGGGAGGATGGGATGAATCCTCACAAAATCCCAGCACAGTCAGGACTCGCTTTCGGGTGACAGCTGGGGAGGGGTAGGCGTGCTGAGGGTGAAGGGACGCAGCAGGTGAGTGGCAGAGCTGGGCTCAAACTGAAGTCTGTCTGCTCCGAAATCTGTGTCTGTGAGAGAGTGGGAGGTCAAGTGTGATCGAAATGGGAAGGATTCGCCTGAGCAGAGTCTAGGAGGGGAAAACTGTGTTTTTTTCCGGAAGTCATGTACGGATGTGAGAGTCGGACTGTAAAGAAAGCTGAGCGCCAAAGAACGGATGCTTTCCAACTTTGGTGCTAGAGAAGACTCTTGAGAGTCCCTTGGACTGCAAAGAGATCCAACCAGTCAATCCTAAAGGAAATCGGTCCTGAATATTCATTGCAAGGACTGATGCTGAAGCTCCAAAGCCTTGGCCACCTGATGCAAAGAGCTGACTCATTTGAAAAGACCCTGAGGCTGGGAAAGATTGAAGGCGGGAGGAGAAGGGGGCGACAGAGGATGAGATGGTTGAATGGCATCACCGACTCAACGGACATGAGTCTGAGCAAGCTCCAGGAGACGGTGAGGACAGGGAAGCCTGACGTGCTGCAGCTCATGGAGTCGGAAAGAGTTGGACCGACCTGGCTACTGAACAGCAACAACTACTGGGAGGGAAGGTGCAGGCCTGGGAAAGCGGGCAGGGAGGGGTTTCCGGGCAGGGGCCCAGCGAGCGGGGGTGGGAGGCAGGGAAGAGTGGGAGAGTCAGGGCACAGGGAGCGGCTTTCCTGTGGGCCCTAGGGGAGGAAGGAAGGCGATGAGGGGAGAAGGTGGCCTGGCCAGACCCTGGTCTCTTGTCTCAGCGTCACGGGGACGCAGTGGGGTGACAAAGGACACGTGGGGTGGAAGCCGAACCCCAGAAATTCCCTAGCAGATCGGTCCAGGATCAGGTGCCGGCAGTGGGGAGAGGTTGTCTTCCCTAAGCTCAGCGGCCCTCCAGAGCTTCGGGGGAATGGACAGGACAGGAGAGGCTGATGAGCAATGGTGTGAGGGGGAGAGCGTGCTGGGAAGCGGCGGCCTCAGTGCCGTGAACAAGAGCTGGTAGGAGCTGCTGGACACGAGTTCCGATTCTGCCATTCCTGCACTGCGGTCTCTGTGTGCCAGACGGCTCTGAGTCTGGAACCTTCATCAAGAGAATGACAGGAGCTCCCATTACTCTGAGGACTAAAGATCTTAATGAACGTGATGAGCCCAGAACAAAGGCTGGTGCAGCCTTTAAACACTCAGTAAAGATTAGTTTATCAAGATCAGCTTTCAGTGCAAAGAAATGGAGGAAAGCAACAGAATGGGAAAGACTAGAGATCTCTTCAAGAAAATTAGAGATACCAAGGGAACCTTTCATGCAAAGATGGGCTCGATAAAGGACAGAAATGGTATGGACCTAACAGAGGCAGAAGATATTATATTGAGAAGAGGTGGCAAGAATACACAGAAGAACTATACAAAAAAGATCTTCATGACCCAGATAAACATGATGGTGTGATCACTCACCTAGAGCCAGACATCCTGGAATGTGAAGTCAAGGGGGCCTTAGGAAGCATCACTATGAATAAAGCTAGTGGAGGTGATGGATTTCCAGTTGAGTTATTTCAAATCTTAAAATATGATGCTGTGAAAGTGTTGCACTCAATATGCCAGCAAATTTGGAAAACTCAGCAGTGGCCACAGGACTGGAAAAGTTTTCATTCCAATCCCAAGGAAGGGCAATGCCAAAGAATGCTCATACTACCGTGCAATTGCACTCGTCTCACACCCTAGTGAAGTAATGCTCAAAATTCTCCAAGCCAGGCTTCAACAGTATGTGAACCATGAAGTTCAGATGTTCAAGCTGGATTTAGAAATGGCAGAGGAACCAGAGATCAAACTGCAAACATCCATTGGATCATCGAAAAAGCAAGAGAGTTCCAGAAAAAAATCTACTTCTGCTTTATAGACTACTCCAAAGCCTTTGACTGTGTGGATCACAATAAACTGTGGAAAATTCTGAAAGAGATGGGAATACCAGACCAACTGACCTGTCTCCTGAGAAACCTGTATCCAGGTCAGGAAGCAACAGTTAGAACTGGACATGGAACAACAGACTGGTTCCAAATCATGGAAAGAGTACGTCAAGGCTGTATATTGTCACCCTGCTTATTTAACTTCTAAGCAGAGTACATCATGAGAAATGCTGGGTTGGATGAAGCACAAGCTGGAATCAAGACTGCTGGGAGAAATATCAATAACCTCAGATATGCAGATGATACAACCCTTACGGCAGAAAGTGAAGAAGAACTAAAGAGCCTCTTGATGAAAATGAAAGAGGAGAGCGAAAAAGCTGGCTTAAAGCTCAACATTCAGAAAACTAAGATCATGGCATCTGGTTCCATCACTTCATGGCAAATAGATAGGGAAACAGTGGAAACAGTGACAGACTTTATTTTTGGAGGGCTCCAAAATCACTGCAGACGGTGACTGCAGCCATGAAATTAAAAGAAGTTTGCTCCTTGGAAGAAAAGTTATGACCAACCTAGACAGCATATTCAAAAGCAGAGGCATTACTTTGCCAACAAAGGTCTGCCTAGTCAAAGCTATGGTTTTTCCAGTGGTCATGTATGGATGTGAGTTGGATTATAAAGGAAGCTGAGCACCAGAGGATTGATATTTTTGAACTGTGGTGTTGGAGAAGACTCCTGAGAGTCCCTTAGACTGCAAGGAGATCCAACCAGTCTGTCCTAAAGGAAATCAGTCCTGAAAATTCATTGGAAGCACTGATGCTGAAGCTGAAGCTGAAGCCACCTGATGCGAAGAGCTGACTCATTTGAAAAGACCCTGATGCTGGGAAAGATTGAAGGTGGGAAGAGAAGGGGATGACAGAGCATGAGATTATTGGATGGCATCACCGACTCAGTGGACATGGGTTTGGGTGGACTCCGGGAGTTGGTGATGGACAGGGAGGCCTGGCGCACTGCGGTCCATGGGGTCGCAAAGAGTCGGAAATGACTGAGCGACTGGACTGAACTAAAAGGTTCGTTTGTTAGTCCAGCCCTTCCCTGCCCCCCAGGAAGCCCTGACCTTAAGAGGCTGCCGGCAGACTGACTTGCCTAAGGAGACTGCAATGCTCCCATAAGTAGGCAAAGTGGTTGGGTGGGGTCCTGAGGAACTATGCACTCTGAGCACTTTTAAAAGAGAGGCTAGAAATACAGGTTTTAATAGGACCCCCCCCCCCCAGAGCTAAGGGACAAGAACCCCTTCACCTGCCCAAGGGAAGCGCCCAGGGTCCCCGAGGCTGCCGGTCTTCAGACCCTCCCTGAGCACCTGTCTGAAGAGGCCTGGGGGACCCTCTGAGATTGGGGTGGGGAGTGCGGGGCTGGGGGCGCATCAGTCTAGGGTATCTGAGGCACAGAGGGTGCTAACTGATGGGTTAAGGAGGGCGAAAAGCTTCACTGACCTGCTGAAAGTCACGGTCAGAGCACGTCATGGAGTGAGGTTGTGACTGAAAGATGATGAGCCCTGGGAGCAGAAAGCTGAGATCTGGCCTTGGGTCTGAGCGAGACCGCTGTGTGCCCTTGGGCAAGCCCCTTGCCCTCTCTGAGTGTCTGTGACATGAGTGAAGAGGCTATATCAACCCTTCTGGCTTTCTAGGCTTTGGTGAGGTGGACACCTGTCCCTCCTCTGAGCAATCGGTCAGGGGGAAAACTCGGGGGAGAGCCCCGCCTCCTTTCCTGGATCCTGGGAACAGCAGGAGGTCTAATCTGCTGTTGACATTCCGCTGGGTCTAGGGGCTTGGGTTTCTCCCGGCCTGTGTGATCCTCCGGCCCCCTGCAGCAGGCAGACGCTGGGGTGGAGCACTTGCTCCGTGTCACTCCAGGATGGATTAGGGACCCGGGGGCCGGGGGACTGGGGAGTGCTCAGAAGAGAGGAACTGGGGGTGGGCTGAGGGGCAGCTGCTGGATGGGGGCTCGTCTGCCTTCTTAGTGTGTTTGTGGGGGATGTGCTCAGATATAGAGGTGACAATCACTCATACAGTCAACAGACGCTAACTGAGCACCTCCTATGTGCCAGGGTAAATACGGAACCAACAGTCTGCACTGTTTCACCGTTATTATCCTCGTTTATCAGAGGAGGGACATGAGGCTCAGAGAAGGGGGGTGACTCACCAAGGTTGTTAGGTGAGATGGTGGGATCCGAATCCGGGCAGCCAGACTCTCAAACCTGCAGACAGTGACTGCAGCCGTGGGATTAAAAGCTGCTTGCTCCTTGAAAGAAAAGCTATGACAAACCTAAGGCAACGGGTTAAAAAGCAGAGACGTCACTTTGCTGACAAAGGTCCGTCTAGTCAGAGCTATGGTTTTTCCAGTAGTCATGTATGGATGTGAGAGTTGGACTATAAAGGAAGCTGAGCGCCGAAGAATTGATGCTTTTGAACTGTGGTGTTGGAGAAGAGTGTTGAGAGTCCCTTGGACTGCAAGGAGATCAAACCAGTCCACCCTAAAGGAAATCAACCCTATTTGAATATTGATTAGAAGGACTGATGTTGAAGTTCTAATACTCTGGGCACCTGATGTGAAGAACTGACTGATTGGAAAAGACCCTGATGCTGGGAAAGATTGAAGGCAGGAGGAGAAAGGGATGACAGAGGATGAGATGGTTGGATGGCATCACTGACTCAATGGACATGAGCTTGAGCAAACTCCGCGCGACAGTGGAAGACAGGGAAGCCTGGTGTGCTGCAGCTCGTGGGGCTGCAGAGAGTGAGACACGACTGAGCAGCTGAACCACAACAGTGGAGCGACGTGGCGGGCGGAACATGAGCGCGATTGGTGTCACCGGGGGGCGTGGCCGGGGCTCCGGGGAAAGTGCTTGATGGGGTGGTCAGTGCAGCCTGAGGGGCTCCCCAGGGAAGCTGGCACTGGTGTCCTGGCGAGCTTCAGTGAGGACTGGGGGGTCCTGGGGAGTCTTCAGTGGGGTCTGGGTTGTGCTTTGAACAGCTCTCTCCCAGCGTGGTTCCTTGGAGGCAGACCTGAGTGGGGCTTTTCTGAAGACCAAGCCTTGTGTTTCAGGCGCTGACCGAGGTGTCTCCACGCTGGGCTCTAGGCACCCGTGGCTGCTGACATCACAGCCTGAAGAGAGGACTCACAATGGTCTATGAAGGCTGTTTCTCTCTGAGCTGTGGCTGGAGTGCCGCTTGGGCTGCAGAGCTCACCTTTTCTCTCCCTTCTTCTCTCTTTCTTCCCCTTCTTCAGCACGCTGCTGTCCGAGACTCCGTTTCTCTGCATCACGTCTTCGTGGTGGGGGTGAAATGAGACACCATGTAGAACGCACCCTGTGCAGCCTGGCACGTCAGCCTCATGCACGCGTGCGTTTACTCACGCAGGGGACCGAGGACTCTTCCAGGATCCGAGAGCGTCGCGGGCAGCACTGCTCCCTCAGTGGTGCCGGGCCTGACAGGCCTCTTCTGTGTGTGCGTATCCTCTTTTTATTTCTGGCTGCGCCGGGTCCTTGCTGTGGCTCATGGGCTTCTTGAGCTGTGGCCTGCGGGCTCCAGAGAGCTCAGGCTCAGTAGCTGCGGCACGAGGGCTTAGTTGCCCCGCGGCATGTGGGGTCTTGGTTCCCCAGCCAGGGATGGAACCGGCATCACCTGCATCGGAAGGCGGATTCTCAGCCACTGGGCCACCAGGCACGTGCCCAGGCCTGATGCTGAGCGCCGTATCCACTACCAGGGCTTCCCAGGTGGTGTGGTGGTCAAGAACCCGCCCGCTAAGGCAGGAAATGTAAGACTCAGGTTCAATCCCTGGGTCTGGAAGACCCCCTGGAGGAAGGTATGGCATCTCACGCCAGTATTCTTGCCTGGAGAATCCCATGGACAGAGGAGCCCGGCAGGCTACAGTCCATAGGGTCACAAAGAGTCAGACAGGACGGAAGCGACTTAGCATCCATGTTCATTACCTCATTTGCTTCCCACCGTAAGTCCAGTATACTGTTAACATGCCCATTTTACAGACGGGGCACGGAAAGGCTAATTCCTGAGTGGCAGAGCTGGGGTTTGAGCCTATGCCAGCCTGGAGGCAGAGCCCAAGCCCTAGTCCATACTCCACCCTTGAACTGCTCCTCAATCCTGCACGCATGCCTAGGAATGGAATCTCAGAGCTGCTCTTTCAGGGCCTTGAGAGGGAATGCTTCATGAGGCAGGGACTCTGGTTCTGCTCACCTCTCGGGCCTCTGTACCAGGCGCAGTAGGCATTTGAGAAACGGGGTGAATGAACAGAGGGATGAAGGGCTGCCTGGGCCAGGCCTCCTAGGAGCTCTGGAGGGGACCCTGTGGGCCGTCCTTGGGCCGGCGCTGGGCCCAGGGACCCTCTGCCTTGTGGCTTGGCCATGGAGGGTGCTCTGTTTGGCCTCTCCACTCCCCTGCCTCCTCCGGGACTCACAGGGCATGGATATGGGCCCGCAGCGGGTTCCAGAAGTCCTTGGATAGAATATCAGTGGCTGAGCCCTTGAAAATCTGATCTCACCCCAGCCCACCTCCCCAAGGTTCCCCCCAGACCATCAATCAGCAGCAAGACACGATCATATTTTATAGCCAGGCCAGGGAGGGGGGTGGCATGAAACCCAAGCCCCCGCTCTGCCTGGGGTCCTGCCTGCTTAGGAGGATCAAGGCAGACCCAGGCAGAGCCTTAACCCTTTGTGATCCTGTTTTGGCCAGTGGTGGGCACAGCTCTCCTGCAAACCCTGCCAGACTAGATCCCTTGAGGGGTAACGGAGGGACTTGATGGAAAGGTGGGTGGGCGTACTGGGGTCTAGACTGCCCCCAGGAACTTGCAGGAAATGCCTATGGATTAGAAGATGGTTCCGGCTGGCACTGCTCCGACCTGGAGCCCTTGAGAATGACCTGGGAAGGAGAGCACGTGGGCTCCCTGAGAACGGAGGCTGGTGGGAGGAACCCAGGGTGAAGAGTCTTGTTAGCGTTACGGAAGAGGCTTGACCGCCCTGGTGAGCCGGTCGTCGGGTGGAGTCTTGCTTGGGTGACCTTGGAGCCCGCTTTATCGTCCCTTGAAAGAGAGGAATGGCGTCACCTTGCCTAGTTATCTTGAAGCTTAAAACGGCGGCCACTCCCAGCTGCCCCCCATTTGTGACCACGGTGGCTGCACCGAGGGCGAGTGCCTCGTCACTGAGGGGCATTCAAGCAGACTATGGCCATGAGGTGGGAGGGGAGGACTCGGTGACCCCAAAAGCCCTTTTCTGTGCTGATGGAGGGTGGGGTGGGGGCGGAGTGGCGGGGGAGGTGCCTTGTTTGGTGTGCAGTTACCAGCTCCTGGGATCGCAGAGGTCATTCCAGGGGGCCGTGCGGGCTTGCGGGGTGGGGGGCTCTGGAGCACTTTCCTCAGGAGGACGAGGCTCTGGGGACACGGGTGTCACACCAGCAGCTGGACGTGCTGGGTTGATGGATGGCTGTTAGAAAATCGATTTTCTGAAGCCCAGTCAGTGGGGTGGGCAGGCAGGCCTCGGGGAGCCTCGGGCCGGCACAGGGAGGGGCTCTGTGCCCAGCAGGTGGGGGCAGCGCCCCTCCCCCAGCTGCAGAGGTCCTCCCAGGGGTCACCTGCCCTGCCTCTCCCCTGGGCTGGGCCTCAGGCCACGAGACCCTCCCCTGGACCCTTCCTGGGCTCCTGGGGAGGAGAAGAAACCAAGCCCTGGTGGGAGGGTCGAGCCACCTGGACCTGGAGTCGGCTTCACTTCTCGTGGGCCCTGCGTCCCGGGGACTGATGAGCCAGCTTGTCTTCCTACCTTTGGCCTCAGCCTGAACATCATCTCTTCAGTTTCAGTCTCAGCCACACTGCATGGTGTGCAGGGATCCCCCCGACCAGGGATTGAGCTTGTGGCCCCTGCAGAGGAAGCGTAGCGTCTTAGCCACTGGACTGCCAGGAAGTTCCGTAAGCATCGTCTCTTTACAGAGACGGCCCCTCCCCTCCAAACACCCTGAGGCAACCATACTTAGCGTCCTGGTCAGTTTCCCCTGGCTTTTGGCACAGTCCCAGGGGCTTTATCCATGCCCATCCCTCCCAATAGGATGTGAGCTCCATAAGGGAAGGAGCTGGGCTGAAGGAGACACATTGTGTCTCCAGGGCCTGGCACGTAGTAGGTACTCAGTTGACGATGGTTGAAGGCAGGTGCTCTGGAGGCCCGAGAAAGCAATGGCAGGTCTTTATCTTCGAGGAGCTAAGAGGGTGGTGTGTGTGTTCCCAAAGTACTTTGATTCTGAAGCAGTGAAGAGGCCACAGAAAGGAGGGCAGGAGGGAGGCAGCCCGGGGCGAGGGGTGAGAGGCAAGAGCTGACGGGGGCAGCCCGGGGCGGGCCTCTGCCTCTCGGCCCCCAGGGCTTTAAAGAAGTGTGGGCATTGCGATGGCCAAGTGGACGTTCAGCCCTGGTTGCAGGGCTAGGGGTCACCGGTCCCTCCTGCTGGACCCAAGTCCCCGCCACCCCCTCTGGTTTTGCTCAGAGCCTTTGGCATTGCTTGAGTTCCTTCTTTTGGGGAGGCCACAGGATGGGCCATAGCGTCTGGCCTGAGAGTGTCGACCCCTTTCCCTCTGGGTGACCCTGAGGCAAGCCCTGCAGGGGTTGTGAACGGAGATGCAGAAACCCAGGCATCGCGTCTAGCACTTAGCACTCAGCACTCAGTGACCCAGCTCTCAAGGATCACAGGCACATTCATACCCATATCTCAGCTGGGAAAAGTGAGTCCCAGGAAGAGGTCCCACATTTACCCCGTGTTTAATTGAGTGCCCAACTGCATGGCACCTGGGTGGGGGAGAAACCCACTTCTCTTCTCTGGTTTTGACTCAGCTTTTTAGCAACTCCACTGGAACCCTGCCCCTGCCCTTGATAAGTCCAGGCTTGTAGAAAAACAGAGCTGGAAGGGGCCTCTCTTAGAGGTCTTGGGGCCCTTGGATCCATTTGGCAGATAAGCAGGTAAAGGCCTGGAGAGCTTTGCCTGGCCAAGGGCGGACAGAGCCTGGGAGAGACAGAGCAAGCCACGATGAACGCTGGGCAGGACGTCACCTCGGGCAGCCCTGGGTGTCTCCAGGCCGTGCCCGGGGACCAGAATGCGGAAGGGAGAGGAGGCAGCACCGTGGAAGGTCTTTTCTCCTTTTTTCTCTTTTTTCTTCCCTCCCACCCCACCCCCCAAGAAAAAATCCTGGATCTCCCACGACTTGGAAAAATGGCCCGGATCCCGTGTCTGGCTCCAGAGCATTTTATGGCCCTTTCCAGCCCGGGATGTGAAGCTCCCGGTGCCATGAGCCCTCTTGCTCCACGGCCCTGGCTGGGGAGGGCCCATCCGTCTTCCCCAGCTGGCGGCCGCGTGTGGGAACGGCCCTGCTGGCGGGGCTGCCACCTGTTGCCTTCACTCTCCCTAAGCGTCTGTTCCCATCCTCCACGAAGGCCACGCTGGGGGAGGGCCCGGGGTGGACCGCTGTCTCCGAGCAGACTCTGAGCATCACCGACTTTGCCTGGGTGACGAGGCTGCCCTGAGAGTCGGGCTCTGTCCAAGGCCTGGGCGCTTCGGGGGCGGTGTTCCACGTGTTCCTCCTGGGAAAGGTGGTGGGTGGGTTCTGGAGCATCCACAGAGGGGAAGGGAGCCGCCCCGGCTCGGGAGGGGACCGGGACAATCAGTGGCAGCGAAATGTGGGCAGCAGACAGCGGGACAAAGGCAAGCCAGGCTGAAGGCCCTCAGCCCCGGCGGGCGGGGTGCATTTGGGGAGCTTTGTACAGGGGAAGGGCCTGGCAGGGATGAGGTTTCTGCCGGGCGTGGAAGATGACCTCGACCACTGAGGACCACGCACCTGGACTCGTCCTGAGAATGACGGGAGTTACTGAAGGTTGCTAGAGCAGGAGGGAGACCAACTCAGACCTGCATTCCACCAAGAACCTGTCTGCTTCCAAGGGGGAGGCGGGCCTGGAGGTGGACAACGAGACAGAGACGGAATGGAGGGCAGGGCAAGGGGCATGAGGCCAGAGATGCGTTTTTGACTTGCTGGCGGGAAGGTAGACAGAGCTGAGAACTGAGACGGAACTGAGAGGCCTACGTCAATTGTCTCTGGGTTCACGCCCAGCCTGGACACCCCTGACTGTTGTCTCCTCGGCAAGCCACCTCTCCTGTTTCCCAAACTGTGTGGTGAGGGGCTTGGACAGGGAAGGGGTGGAGGACCTTGGACCAAGCCAAGCTCTTCCCCAGATGTGCTGATGGTCGGCGCTGGGAGCGAGCCTCTCACCTCCCCGAGCCTCACTTCCCCTGTTGGTAAAGCCTCAAACTCACACGTGAGTTGGAAGCACCAGCTCACAGTTTGTAAGGTGCCCAGCACCGGGCCTGGCAACACACTCGGTGAAGCAGGATGGAGAATTCCGTCTGCTGAAGCCCCTCCCAGGGTGAACTTGCTCTGTCCCTGGGACAGCTCTCATCGGGGGTTTGCTGGGGGAACAAGGCAGGAGCGTTGAAGGAAAATGGTGCCCGAGGGAGCCCTGGCTGGGGCGGGGCGAGAAGGCTGGGCTCCGGAGGGGCCACTCAGGTTTCAGAGATCCCGGGACCTGCAGAGCTCCAAGGAATTTTCCCAGGCCAGGCTGCAGGCAGCTGGAAGCCATCCGTCCCAGGGAAGGAGAAGGATCAGGGGTCCTGCCAAGGTCTTTTGCTGGGAACAAAAACACAGGGGTGGGGGCAGGATTCTCCCATCCAGCCTGGAAAGATGAAACCCTTCTGCCTGGGCAGCTGCTGGTGGGGATGCCAAAAGCCCAACGGCTGGCTTCTGGGCTCCCCTGGGGCTGTGACCGGGTTAAGGGGGCCGTGTGGACCCCTGGCGGCCCGGAAGGCAGAGGAGCAGACCTAGAATCCGCCGTCTCCTGAATCAGAGCCGTGTCTGGGGTAGACGTGCGCGGGGTAGGGGCCCACGCGCATTGCCCCTGGGGTGCTGAGGTTACTCCTGGGTAGCCAGGGTGCCTCAGGCATGGAGACGGGGAGGCGGGAGACAGTGGGGGCGAGAGCCCTTCTTTGGAACTGGCCAAGGTGGGAAGCCCAAGTTCAAGGTCATCTCAGGGTCAGTGTTTACTCTGCAGCTATTGTGAAGATTAGAGATAAAACCTGGGGAAACACCAGCACACAGTATATGCTCAGTAGGTGCTGATTACGTTACCGAAGGGGATATAGAGTAGTGATTAAGAGCACAGGCTGAGGCTGACTTCCTGGGTTCAGCTCTCATCCCTGCCGCTTCCCGGGCCTGCTCATCTGCTCATTCCTGAACCTCCGAGTCCTCGAGGGCGGCACTGCAGATACTGCCGGGGCAGGGAGCCCCCCACAAGCATTAGCTCTTATTATTCTGATTGTTGCTCCCAACGCCCCGTGAATGCTTTGGGCCCAGATCTGCAGAATGAGAACATTTTTCTTTCTCTTGCCAACCCCAGTAAGAATAACAGCTGCTACTCATGCCTTCCCGTCTGGGTGTCAGGGGCCTGGCCTGAAGGCTTACGTACGTTATCTTGGGAGTCTGCCCATCACACGCAGATATGCTGGTTTACTGTTGCATTTGGACAGGTGAGAACAGAAAGATCTTAGGTCTGTAGAGACTCATCTAGGTCTCAAGGCCGGGAAGTGCCAGGGAGAAGAGATTTCAGGCCAACCTCATGGAGCGGGCTCAAGGAGGATTTCCAGGCAGAGGAAACAGGCGTGAAGACAGTGGGAAGACCATGAGGCTGGGAGTCAGGAACCAACATTCTTTCTTTGTTCTTTTTGTGCTAAGTTACATTTTATTATTTAAGTCATCCCTGTTACTTAAAAACACACACACACACACAAACCTTTGATGCTCAAATAATCCACGAATTCACAATGCCATAAACTACATGGGAATTTAGAGAAATTTCACAATCACCTATTTTGTCAGCCCTCCATATGGAAGATCCACCTGAACCTTGGTGTTTTCTATAGAACAGAGATTATTTTACTTGATAATTTACATAAAATAGACAATAACCTTAATTGCAAGATTAGAGTGTTGAGAAACTGTTTTGTGACCATTTTAAAAAAGGTAGAAGAGTGAGCATCCCAGGAAGTGAGCCAAAACGGCGATTGACAAAGAAAGCAGCAGAGTTAGAGCAGGGCTCCCGAAGCCGCTGCTCTGGGGCCGCTGAGAGGGGCGGGATGGAGAGAGGCGGGGTTCTGGGTGGGGGACACATGCGCGCCCATGGCTGACCCACGTGGCTGCACAGCAAAAGCCATCACGCTGTCGTAAAGCAATCACCCTCCAACTAAGATAAATTAATATAGAAAACATAGTGTTCAAGAGGACAGACTCTGGAGCCAGACAGCTGGGGTTGAAGTCTCAGCTCCAACACTTGCTCGTTGTTCTTCACCTTGGGTAAATGACTTCACCTCTCTAACCTTCAATTTCCTTCCAGCACTCTTTTCTGAACACACTGAACTTTCTCAGTCTCGTCGTTAAGGACAGGTGGAGATAGCAGGCACCGGTGGCGTTGGGATGAGCGTTGGTTGGAATCGTGCGTGTGAGGACCGGCCACGGGGCACGGCACAGGGTGAGAGCTGGCGGCGGCGGCCTGTTGGTAAGGAGTTGGTATTGCTGATATTAGTGGCGTTGTTGGTTTTCCCATTAGTGTCGGCGTTGTCAGTGTGCTGACGACCGTGTGGCTGTTGTTGTGATCATTGTTGCTGCTGGCGGCGGTGGGGATGTGGTGTCGGAGATGCTGTTGGTGGTGTGATTGGTGGTACTGTGGGTAATGCTGACGCCCCTGTTGTCGATGCTGTTGGCAGGGATGGTTAACACCGATGGTGTCGGTGTTCATGTTGTTATTGGTGGCTGTTAGAGAGGTAGAGCTCTGTTGGTGTCTGCAATGTGGAACTGGAGTTGGTGTTGAGCTTGTCATTCGTGGTGGTGTTAATGGTCTGACTGGTGATACTGGGGTTGGGCTAGGGGCTCTTATCACATTTATAAATGGCATCGCTGTTATCGGTGTTATTGAAGTTGCTGGTGTTGAGCTTGTTCTTTTCATTGTTATTGAGTGGTCATGTTCATGTTGGTGATATTGGTGCCTGCAGTATTTCTGGCAGTGTCGCTGTTGACAGTGGTGATGCTCACGTGATCACTGGTGGTGCTAATGGTGTTGGTGCTAATGATATCATTAGCGATGTTGGTGTTAAGGGTGGGGGTGAGAGCTTACAGTGATGGGTGTGATCTCCTAGGAAGAAGAGTAACTTTGGGGCCAAGGACCAGGCTTGATCACCCAAGAGCTTTTGTGTAGCAGAGTTTTTTAAAGTACAAAAAGGGAGAGAGAAAGCCTTTGACACAGACATCAGAAGGGGGTTGGAGAGTGCCCCTCACTACTCTTATCAAGGCCCTACATACTTTTATCAGACCCACTCCCACAACATGCACCTTAAATTAACAAGATTCAGTTCGCTTCAGTAGCTCAGTCGTGTCCGACTCTTTGTGACCCCATGAATTGCAGCACGCCAGGCCTCCCTGTCCATCACCAACTCCTGGAGTTCACTCAAATTCATGTCCATCGAGTCGGCGATATCATCCAGCCATCTCATCCTCTGCCATCCCCTTCTCCTCCTGCCCTCAATCCCTCCCAGCATCAGGGTCTTTTCCAATGAGTCAACTCTTCGCATGAGGTGGCCAAAGTACTGGAGTTTCAGCTCTAGCATCATTCCTTCCAAAGAAATCCCAGGGCTGATCTCCTTCAGAATGGACTGGTTGGATCTCCTTGCAGTCCAAGGGACTCTCAAGAGTCTTCTCCAACACCACAGTTCAAACGCATCAATTCTTCGGCGCTCAGCCTTCTTCACAGTCCAACTCTTAAGTCCATACACGACCACAGGAAAAACCATAGCCTTGACTAGATGGACCTTTGTTGGCAAAGTAATGTCTCTGCTTTGGAATATGCTATCTAGGTTGGTCATAACTTTCCTTCCAAGGAGTAAGCCTCTTTTAATTTCATGGCTGCAGTCACCATTTGCAGTGATTTTGGAGCCCCAAAAAATAAAGTCTGACACTGTTTCCACTGTTTCCCCATCTATTTCCCATGAAGTGATGGGACCGGATGCCATGATCTTAGTTTTCTGAATGTTGAGCTTTAAGCCAACTTTTTCACTCTCCTCTTTCACTTTCATCAAGAGGCTTTTTAGTTCCTCTTCACTTTCTGCCATAAGGGTGGTGTCATCTGCATATCTGAGGTTATTGCTATTTCTCCCAGCAATCTTGATTCCAGCTTGTGTTTCTTCCAGTCCAGCATTTCTCATGATGTACTCTGCATAGAAGTTAAATAAACAGGGTGACAATATACAGCCTTGATGGACTCCTTTTCCTATTTGGAACCAGTCTGTTGTTCCATGTCCAGTTCTAACTGTTGCTTCCTGACCTGCATATAGGTTTCTCAAGAGGCGGGTCAGGTGGTCTGGTATTCCCATCTCTTTCAGAATTTTCCACAGTTTATTATGATCCACACAGTCAAAGGCTTTGGCATAGTCAATAAAGCAGAAAGAGATGTTTTTCTGGAACTCTCTTGCTTTTTCCATGATCCAATGGATCTTGGCAATTTGACCTCTGGTTCCTCTGCCTTTTCTAAAACCAGCTTGAACATCAGGAAGTTCATGGTTCACGTATTGCTGAAGCCTGGCTTGGAGAATTTTGAGCATTACTTTATTAGCGTGTGAGATGAGTGCAATTGTGCAGTAGTTTGAACATTCTTTGGCATTGCTTTTCTTTGGGATTGGAATGAAAACTGACCTTTTCCAGTCCTGTGGCCACTGCTGAGTTTTCCAAATTTGCTGATATATTGAGTGCAGCACTTTCACAGCATCATCTTTCAGGATTTGAAATAGCTCAACTGGAATTTAATCACCTCCACTAGTTTTGCTTGTAGTGATGCTTTCTAAGGCCCACTTGACTTCACATTCCAGGATGTCTGGCTCTAGGTGAGTGATCACACCATCGTGATTATCTTGGTTGGGAAGATCTTTTTGTACTGTTCTTCTGTGTATTCTTGCCACCCCTTCTTAATATCTTCTGCTTCTGTTAGGTCCATACAATTTCTGTCCTTTATGGAGCCCATCTTTGCATGAAATGTTCCCTTGGAATCTCTAATTTTCTTGAAGAGATCTCTAGTCTTTCCCATTCTGTTCTTTTCCTCTATTTCTTTGCATTGATCGTTGAGGAAGGCTTTCTTATCTCTTCTTTCTATTCTTTGGAACTCTGCATTCAGATGCTTATATCTTTCCTTTTCTCCTTTGCTTTTCACTTCTCTTCTTTTCACAGCTATTTGTAAGGCCTATCCAGACAGCCATTTTGCTTTTTTGCATTTCTTTTCCATGGGGAATGGTCTTGATCCCTGTCTCCTGTACAATGTCACGAACCTCCGTCCATAGTTCATCAGGCACTCTGTGTATCAGATCTAGGCCCTTAAATCTATTTCTCACTTCCGCTGTATAATCATAAGGGATTTGATTTAGGTCATACCTGAATGGTCTAGTGGTTTTCCCTAGTTTCTTCAATTTAAGTCTGAATTTGGCAATAAGGAGTTCATGATCTGAGCTATAGGCAGCTCCTGGTCTTGTTTTTGCTGACTGTATAGAGCTTTTCCATCTTTGGCTGCAAAGAATATAATCAATCTGATCTCAGTGTTGCCCATCTGGTGATGTTCATGTGTAGAGTCTTCTCTTGTGTTGTTGGAAGAGGGTGTTTGCTATGACCAGTGTGTTCTCTTGGCAAAACTCTATTAGCCTTTGCCCTGCTTCATTCCATACTCCAAGGCCAAATTTGCCTGTTACTCCAGGTGTTTCTTGACTTCCTACTTTTGCATTCCAGTCCCCTATAATGAAAAGGACATCTTTTTTTGGGATTAGTTCTAAAAGGTCTTGTAGGTCTTCATAGAACCGTTCAACTTCAGCTTCTTCAGAGTTACTGGTTGGGGTATAGACTTGGATAACTGTGATATTGAATGATTTGCCTTGGAAATGAACAGAGATCATTCTGTCGTTTTTGAGATTGCATCCAAGTACTGCATTTCGGACTCTTTTGTTGACCATGATGGCTACTCCATTTCTTCTGAGGGATTCCTGCCCACAGTAGTAGATATAATGGTCATCTGAGTTAAATTCACCCATTCCAGTCCATTTCAGTTCGCTGATTCCTAGAATGTCGACGTTCACTCTTGCCATCTCCTGTTTGAACACTTCTAATTTGCCTTGAGTCATGGACCTGACATTCTAGATTCCTATGCAATATTGCTCTTTATAGCATCGGACCTTGCTTCTATTACCAGTCACATCCACAGCTGGGTATTGTTTTTGCTTTGGCTCCATCCCTTCATTCTTTCTGGAGTTATTTCTCCACTGATCTCCAGTAGCATATTGGGCACCTACCAACCTGGGGAGTTCCTCTTTCAGTGTCCTATCATTTTGCCTTTTCATACTGTTCATGGGGTTGTCAAGGCAAGAATACTGGAGTGGTTTGCCATTCCCTTCTCCAGTGGAGCACATTCTGTCAGACCTCTCCACCATGACCAGCCCATCTTGGGGCCCAGAGGAGCAACCGCACGTCCAAGGAGCGGTGGCTGCGTGGTGCAGGAGGGCCGAGAGGAGCCACTCCACATTCAAGGTCAGGAGGGGCAGTGGTGAGGAGATACCCCTCGTCCAAGGTAAGGAGCAGCGGCTGCGCTTTGCTGGAGCAGCCGTGAAGAGATACCCCACGTCCAAGGTAAGAGAAACCCAAGTAAGATGGCAGGTGTTGCGAGAGGGCATCAGAGGGCAGACACACTGAAACCATATTCACAGAAAACTAGTCAATTAACAAGATTAGAAGTAGCAATAGTAAGGTCTTACCAGACCCACCCCCACAACATACCTCTTAAGATAACACGATTAGTCAGAGGTTCCTGTTGAGAAGGAGAAGCAAGCAATGAACCTTCAAGCAAGGTTCACTGTTGTTATATAATCGTTAGCACAGAGCGTACGGAAGAACATATCCTTGGGTCACAGACTGAACTGGACTGAGCCATTAGCTCTGGGCTTAAAGAAAGTTAGTCTTAAAGACTGTTGTCATAACAGCTCAGATTTTAAGAAGTATGACTTATGTGACCAGGACAAAGCAAGGTAGGAAAAGCGTTTGTCCTCTTCTCCTTCTTGAGAGCCCCAGACACCTTTCTCTCCTCCAGGGCCCTTCCTCCTTGAGGGTCCTGGACTCTTTATCTAAGAATTATCTTACCTGTCTCAGAACCAGCTGTCTCAGTGGTATTGGTGTAAACACTACTGCTGATGGCATCAGTCTCAGTGAGGGTAGTCTCGGTGCTGAAGAGTCACTGGAGTTGGTGTGTTGATGCTGGTGGTGCAAACATGATGATACCACAAACATGTTAATGCCACTACCTGTTGACAGTAGTGGTATTAACACTTGCTGGTGCGGTGTTGGTGACAGTGATGCTAACATTAACACTGGCGCTCTTGGTGTGCGTGTTAGTACTGACATGATTACTGATACTTTCATGACTGCTGCTGGTGTCAGTATTGGTGGTGGTGGTGCTAGAAAGATTTCTGGTGCTTTGTTGGCACGAACATTGTTCTTGGTATTGGTGTGGGTGTTTTTTAAAATTACATTTATTTATTTTTAGTTGGAGGATAATTGTTTTATAATACCGTGTTGGTTTCTGCCATACAACAACATGAATCAGCCACAGGTATGCATACGAACCCTCCTGAACCTCCGTGCCATCTCCCACTTCATCCCAGCCTGCTAGCTTTCACAGAGCGCCGGGTCTGAGCTCCTCAGGGCATATGGCGAGTTCCCACCGGCTCTCTGTTCACACGTGGTAAGCATGTAACGTTTACATACGGTGGGCATGCGGATGCCTCGCCGCGGCGCTCTCGTTCGTCCCCGCTGTGCCCACAAGCCCCTGCTCTGCGTCTGCATCCCCACGGCTGCCTGCAGGTCACCGCTACCACCTTTCCAGATTCCGTACATATGTGACAATATGCACCTCCTGTTTTCCTCTTTCTGGCTTACTGCACGCGGTATGATAGATGCTAGATTCATCCACCTCATTGGAGCTGCCTCAAGGGTGTTCCCTTTTATGCCTCTGTAATATTCCATTGCATACATGTACCCCAACCTTGTTGCCCATTCATACGTCTATGAACATCTAGATTGCTTCCATGTCCTGGCTATTGTGAAGAGCACTGTGCTGAACGTTGGGGTATATGTGCCTATCTGGTATGGGTGTTGAAGACGGTAGTGCTGACAGGCTGACAGGTGGTGTTGGTGGTGATTAGATGGTGATAATGCTGACATGCTGACTGGTGGTGGTGGTGGTGAGATGGTGGTAGAGCTGACATGCTGACTGGTGTTGTCTGTGATTAGATGGTGGTAGAGCTGACATGCTGACAGGTGGTGTTTTTTATGAGATGGTGGTAGTGCTGACATGCTGACTGGAGGTATTGGTGGTGAGATGGTGTAGTGCTGACATGCTGACTGGTGGTGGTGGTGGTGGTGATTAGGTGGTGATTAGATGGTGATAATGCTGACATGCTGACTGGAGGTGGTGGTGGTGAGATGGTGCAGTGCTGACGTGCTGACAGGTGGTGGTGGTGGTGTGGTGGTGATTGTGCTCACGTGATGATGAGTGGTGTTGATGTTGTGCTAACATTGTCACTGGTGTTGGTAGTGGTGCTCTTTGGCGGATGATCTTGTCTCCTGGGACCGGCACTCACTGAGCTGGACTGAAATGATGGCACAGCTGATGATTATTCAGCTCCTCTAGCCAGACTGTCCTTAAGATGTGTGTGCCCTGAAGACACATCTGTGAGTTTTGCCTGTGCCTGTCCTTGTTTCCCTTTTGAAAACTCCAGCCAGACTGGAAGAGCTTGCCCACAGTTCAGTTGGGTTAGGAAGGGAACTGGGCTGTCTGGCAAGGTTGGAAAGAAAAAGGGGCACAGTGTGGGGCAGGTGATACTGGGGGAGGTGGGGCCCACGAAACCTTCCCTATGAAGGCTTTTCTATTCTGCCCCTTCCCTTTAGCCCCCAGACCCTCCTTCCCATCCACCGTCCTTCATTCTTGAATTCAGCTATTCAGCAAAGGCTCACTGGGGACCCTTGGGGCCAGGCCCTGGGTGGGACCCTGTCTTACCCTCATGAGCAGAACGCATTGAGAACCGTGAGTCCTCCGAGAGCGCAGAGCCTGTCTAACTTGCTCGTCACAGTGCTTGCAGCTCCTGCTGGACGGGTGCGTGAGTGAGCGCACAGGCGAATGCCCGCTCCTTGGGGGCTCACTGGCGGGCAGATGACCAGCAGGTAGGAATGGCACTCAGGGTTCTGGGAGCCCGAGGGAGGAAGAGAGGGATTATTTTGCCTGCGGGGCTGGGGACACTTTACTAAGAGATGACAGTTGGTCTGGGTATTAAAGGACCAACAAGGTCACCCGCAGGAGGGGAGGGAGACATGCCCACAGCTGAAGGAGCAGCCTTTACTGGGGGCCACCTAGCCCCACTTCTCCAGTTCCATCTTCCAAGGCTTGAAGGGGCTCTCACACCCACGGGCTGGTGAGTTGCCCCCTGGGATGGGAGGGCGGGGTCTGGTGGGAGCTTAGTCAGAGCTTTACTTGTGGGTGTTATCATGGTTTAGAGTGCCACTTGGGGAGTTTTAGAAATCCTCACAGAGCCTGGAATGTCAGTGCAGGAAGGGCCTTTAGAGGGTGGTCAGCCCTGTGGTTCCCAAGCTAGCTTCCTCAGAACCCCGGTGTTCCACTGAGGCACCCCTGGGAATGAGAAGAGGGCTGAGAGGCACCAGCTTCAGGCACAGCAGCACCTCTTTCTTCTGATCCACCCGCTTGGGTTCTGGGTCGGAACTTCAAAATTCAGGCTGTATCCCACCTTCACCTTCCGTGGCTACTGCTTGCTCTTGAAGATGAGAATCCTTACCTTGACCTATATAGGGTTGGTATGTCCAGCCCCTGGCAGCCTTTGGCACTCACCAGACACCAGCTGTGTGTGTGTAAGAATGAGATGGTTGGATGGCACCACTGACTCAGTGGACATGAGTTTGATCATAATGGTGGAGGACAGAGAAGCCTGGTGTGCTGCAGTCCGTGGGGTCACAGAGTCGGACATGACCCAGCAACTGCACAGCAGCAACAGCACACCCACCGGCTGCCCTCGCTGCTGCCGTCTCGGAGGGTGGCAGGCTCTGTCCCACCCGTGCTGTTCCCTCCTCTGGGACACCAGGCCAAGTCTTAATCCCCAGAGCAGCCTTCCCTGTTCCCTTGGGGTGGTCCTGCCTCCTGTCAATCATGCTTTTTTCATTGTTGGTCCCACACTCTTCAGTGATGCCTGCCTTCTCTGCAGATCATCAGCTCCCAGAGCACAGGGCAGGGCCCCTTTCTGGTGTGGCTTTGCCCCTGGGGTTCAGCACATAGCAGACGCTCAGCAAGTCCTGTGAAGTCAGCCACCTTTTGGGCCACTCTTGGGGGGCAGATGGCGGGGTGACGCCCAGAGAGGGCTGCTCAGGACCAGGGGCCCCACAGTGCGTCCTCTGTAACTGTGTCCTCTCTAGGGTTCTCCCTGTATCATCCCTGGCCACGTCTCCACCCACCCCCTACTCTGCCTTAATCCTTGTGCTTTCCCTGGATGCCCCCTGGAACATCTGCAAACTGGGATGGGCATGGGAAGCTGGCAGGGGTCCCCTCTCCCCCGCGGGGGCAGGAAGTCTCTTTCCCCACCAGCTCTGGCTGCCTGGCCCAGATCACTCTCCTCTAAGCCCCAGCCTGGGAAAGGCGCTCCTGGCCCCAGCGTGGCATTCCTGGCCCAGCTTTGCCAAGGGCCTCAGCCTGTGAGGGCCAGGATATGGGGCGGGAGGGTGGGGTGCTGGCCTCCAGATCCATGGGGGTGGCGAGGGCATTTACGGGAACCAGCCTCCTGCCCGGCTGCCCTCCCAGCTTCAGGCCCCAAATGCAAGAAGTGGTAAGGCGGAGGGTGGGGGAAGAGGATTCGGCCGGCAGACGGCTGGCGGCCAGGGAAGATGAATAATGACACCAGCGAGGCCAGACCACTTCTGGGAAACACCCTTGAAAATTGATTCTCAGTGCGGAAAACCAAGGGATGAAGCAGGGTCTTCTGGGGTCTTTTTGAGCTTGTGGGCTGTGGCTGCTCCCCTGGGTCCTCTGGGGCCTACCATTCCCAGGAAGGCTCCATCCTGCTGGGGTCCACCCAGTTTCCAAGGTACCACGCCCGTCTGGATACACAGGGTTGCGGCCAGCTAGACAGAGATGATAACAGCAACAATCCCTGAGGTTTGCCTAGCTCTCCCTATCCCAACATGCTGCAGGCTGCATTTGAGCAGTTCATTAAACCCAGGCTCCACTTTTCCAACAACTGAATGCTCTCGCATAGTAGGTACACAGTGTCTGATCTTATTCCACTGTGGCTTTGCAACAGTGCCGTGAGTTGGTAACTGTTGCTGATTCCCATTTCGCGGATGAGAAGACTGAGGGTCCCAGGTTATTGTTGTGCCCAAGGGCTCCTAGCTGGTATGGAGCAGACCTAGGGTTCTGCCTGCAGATCCCACAGTCTCCAATGGGGAAGTGGGTGGGATTCAGGCCGGAGTGCCCTGAGGTGGGTCTCATCGGGCCAGCAGCTGGAAGAGTGTCTTTGAGACAGAAATTGTAGACGTGCGGCCCACAGGCTCCAGAACAAACAGGCAACCCACCAAGGAACACATGCTAGTGTTTGCTTATTTTTTCTTCTGATTATTACAGTCAGACATGCTTATTAGAGAAAATATAGAGACGCATAAAGAAGAAAATAAGCCACACCTGAGGTGGAGTCAGTGGGGAGATGTCGAAAGTCAGATATTCTGGGTTCGTATCTCTGTTCTGCCCTGGGATGGGCACTCAAATGCCCTGAGAATCAGTTTCCCCTTCTGTAGGATGGGGATAAAAGTTCCCTTCACGGTCATGAGATGAAGATGGGAGTAAGATAACGTCTGAGCAGTGGTCAGAGCTCATCAAGTTGACCACTTATGGAAGGGTGACTCTCCCTTCCATACAACTATTATTCCATCACAAGGATCGAGCCATGTAAACTTGGAATCCTGCTTTTTAAAAACCTTTCCAAATTGAAATATTTACCCTTCGCCCCATGGTTACAACTCCCATAGCTTCAGTGGAATGTCAAAACCCGTGAATTGATGTGTTGACATTGACCTTGAAGTTGACGTGGACTTGCCTAGTTCTCTGCCATCTCATCACTTGGCGTAGATTCCCTAACCACTCCCACAATCAAGATACAGGACATAAGGGTCTCCCCTTCTCTGCTCCCACTTTCTTCTCACTCACAGCCCTAAGCCAACAACCACAAATCTGTTCTCCATCTCTACGATTTCCTCATTTCAAAAATGGTATATAAATGGAATCATACAGTATATAATCTTTTGAGGTCTTTTTTTTAACTCAGCAAAATTCTTGGCTGTATCCATAGTTCACTCCTTTTTCTAACTAGTATCCCATACAATGGATGTCCCACTGTTTGAATAGTCACCGACTGAAGGACATTTTGGTTGTTTTGGCTATTACACATGAACGTTCACGTGCAGGTTCTTGTGTGGACAGCAACTTTTACATCTCTGGGGTAAATGCCCAGGATAGTGATTGCTGGGTTGTGTGGTAAGCATGAGGAGGGCCTGGCCGCCCCGTCCAGGGTTCTTGCCTGGAGAATCCCATGGAGAGAGGAGCCTGGCGGGCTGCAGTCCATGGGGTTGCACAGTGTCAGACACGGCTGAGCGACTAAGCGGCATGCAGTGTGGCGAGCACACGCTTAGCTTTTAAAGAGACTGACAAACTGTTCTCCAGAGAGGCGGTGCCACTTTATGTCCCCAAGTGAGAGCTCCAGCTTCTCATTTCCACCAGCATTTTATGGCACCGTTTTTATATTTTTAGCTGTTCTAATCATATCTCATCGTGGTCCTAATTTGCATGTCTCTAATACCTAGTCCCTTGGACTCCAAGGAGATCCAACCAGTCCATCCTAGAGGAAATCAGTCCTGAATATTCACAGGAAGGACTGATGCTGAAGCTGAAGCTCCAATACTTTGGCCACCTGATGCAAAGAATTGACTTGTTGGAAAAGACCCTAATGTTGGGAAAGATTGAAGGCGGGAGGAGAAGGGGACGACAGAAGATGAGATGGTCGGATGGCATCACCGACTCAATGGGCATGAGTTTAAGTGAGCTCCGGGAGTTGGTGATGGACGGGGAGGCCTGGCATGCTGCAGTCCATGGGGTGCAGAGTCAAACATGACTGAGCGACTGAACTGAACTGAACTGAAGACCTAGTGATGCTGAGCATCTTTTCATGCGCTCCTGTGCCGTCCTGAGTCCTGATATTTTTACCGAGCGCTAACCATTAGCCCTTGCTTCCTGTGTTATTGCAAACTCTCTATAAATAGTATTCGTGATGACTGCATAGCCCCTTATCACAATTAATTTCACCATTCTCCTGCTCTCCCTATTATACGTAAGATTTCGATGAACACTGTTGTGCGTAAATCATGGCCCACTTAACACACCACTCCCCTGGAACAGATTCCCAGAAGCAGATTTCCTGGATCAGAGAGTGTGGGCCATCTGTAAGGCTTTGCTGCATGTCTCTGAACTGTTCTCATGGAGGCTTCTTCATACTGCCCTCCCCAGTTTTCCCATAGCTTCATTGTTGTTGTTGTTCAGCTGCTTATTTGCGTCCGACTCTGCGACCCCGTGTACTGTGGCATGCCAGGCTTTTGTGGCCATCATCTCCCGGAGCTCACGCAAACTCAAGTCCATCGAGTCGGTGATGCTGTCCAACCATCTCATCCTCTGTCGTTCCCTTCTCCTCCTGCTCTCAGTCTTTCCCAGCATCAGGGTCTTTTCCCAACTAGTCGGCTCTTCAAATCAGGTGCCCAAAGTATTAGAGCTTCAACTTCATCATCAGTCCTTCCAATGAATATTCAGGCCTGATTCCCTTTAGGATGGACTGGTTGGACCTCCTTGTAGTCCAAGGGACTCTCAAGAGTCTTCTCCAACACCACAGTTCAAAAGCATCAATTCTTTGTCACTCAGCTTTCTTTATAGTCCAACTCTCACATCCATACATGACCACTGGAAAAACCATAGCTTTGACTGTACAGATCTTTGTTGGCAAAGTAATATCTCTGCTTTTTAACATGCTATCTAGGTCGGTCATAGCTTTTCTGCCAAGGAGCAAGTGTCTTTTAATTTCATGGCAACAGTCACCATCTGCACTGATTTTGGAGCCCAAGAAAATAAAATCTGTCATTGTTTCCCCATCTATTTGCCATGAAGTGTTGGGACTGGATGCCATGATCTTAGGTTTTTGAATGTTGAGGAGCTTTCATGTGGGAATGTGTAAGTGGTACAGCCACTCTGAAAAATAGTTTGGCAGTCTCTCAAAAGACTAAGCATATACTTACCATACAACCCAGCAATTACCATCCTGGGTCTTTAGCCCAGAGATATAAAAACTGATGTCCACACAAAACTTGCGAATGAATGTTCATGTGTAATAGCCAAAAGCTTAAAACAACAAACATGTCCTTCAAAAGGTGGGTATTTAAACAGCAGTGCATCCGTACTTCTTCGGCAACAACTACAATGTTTTAGAGCACAGGGAAGCACATAACATTCTCAAAAGGAGATCATCTCCTGCCGCCAGGCTTTTAGAGGTTAAATCCTGGCTCTGCCATCCATCTGCTGTGTGACCTTGGGTAAGTCACCTAACTTCTCTGAGTTCCGCTTGCCTCCTTTTCCAGTGAGGGTAATTAACAGATCTTCTTTTGTAGGGCTGAAGGAGACACTCACCTGAAGAGCATAGCAGAGCGCCTGGCACAGAGAAGATGCTCAGTAGATCCACGTGCAGAGCCATCACCGTCGTCATCATTTGTCGGGCCCTTTGCTGAGCACCAGGGATGCAGAGCCGAGCGGTGTTCAGACTGTTGTCGTGGGATCAGTGAGCTACACTGTCTGATTCCACTTAGGAACCACTGACCGTATTATTTACTTATGTTATTTACCGACTTGCGATTGAAACCCAAATAGTCTGCGGAGAGTCAATTTCTTAAGCTTACAAACCTGCTGAAGTCCAACACTAGATGTGCTCAAGATAAGGGTCAAGAGCAATGTGATCAGGTTGTGTGGATGGTGAAACAAAGTGCTCTGGGAACCCAGGGGTGGGAGCGCCTCTCTTTGTCTGGATCTGGGGAGCAGGGGGAAAGCTGAGGGGAGCCGGGGACAGCCCTGAGGACAAACTAAGGAGGGGGCTGTGGGGGCGTCCCCGGATGGGAGCAGGCAGGGAGGAGGCGGGCGTCCCCAGCGGAAGGAGGTGGATTTGTGGAGAGAGATGAGACGGCAGAGGAGACAGATTCTTGAGTTTGGCTGCAGGGTGGAGGCTCGGTGAGAGAGGGCGGAAGAGGCAGGGGGTGGTGGACGTCCCTGTATGTCCAAACCACGTGTGAATTGCAGCCGGATGCAATCTCGGGGTTCCTCAGCTGGAGGAGCCCGTAAGGTGCTCGTTTCTCTCACTCTGCAGTCATGCAGGTGAGGACCTGAGAAGGCAAGCGGCCAGCCCCAGGCCGCACAGCACGGCGGTGGCAGAGGCAGTCAGAGCAAGGAAGCGGTGGGATGAGTGAATGGCTGGTCCCGTGACAGAGGGCCAGGCGACACCCCAGGCGGTAGCGCCCCTCAACCCTGGCTGCTGCACCCCTTCCCACACCATGCCCAGCCTTTCTGCCAGAGCTGTGACAGTCACGTCACTGAGACCTCCCAGGCTTCCTCCCCCAGCGGCCTCTCTGGAGACCACCTTCTGGGCCATCAGCCAGACTTCACAGCTAAAATCTGAGCAACTAATGGGAGTGGATGGCTGAAAGGTTTCTCTGCTAATTGGGGCCTAATCAGAGGCTGCCGCAGCCGCAGCTGGACTGTGGGAAGCCCAAGTGGTGAAGCCTGTGGTGCCAGCCCCCTGGTACCCCTCCTGCCACATCCACAGAAGAAGAGGCTCAAGTCTCAGGCGGCGAGGTCTTCATGGACATCTTTCATTCACTCCACAAAGACTTATTGAGGCAACTATATGCCAGGTGCTATGATATGATGGCCACCAAGAGGGACAGTGGCAGGCAGCCACGCCCTGCCTTCCCAGAGCTGATAGTCCAAAAGCAGAATCATAGGGGAAGTGCGTAGACAAGACTGTGTCACCTGGTGACATGTGCGCTTGGAAAATGAAGCAGGGAAGTGGGTGGGGCTGAGCTTGAGACGCTGTGATCAGAGAAGATGACGTTTGGGCAGGGACTTGAAGGATGAGGAGGAGGGAACCAAGCAGAGATCTGGGGGGAGAGCGCTCCAGGCAGGGGGAACAGCACTCTCAAAGGCAGACTTGGCACCGGGAGTCAGAAATCCATGACTTGCTGGGTGGCCTTGGGCCAGGCCGTGGCTCTCCTAATAGGACTGGGCTTGCTCATCCTTCCTAGCCTTCGCTACTGTGTAAATAGAAACTGTGGGGGCCACAGGGAGTGGGAGGGAGGTGGAAGAGAAGCCAGGATTTCATCTGGGAGCTTGGCAGCTCTGGCAGAGGTGTGGAAAGCCCAGCGGAAGCCTGCAGGGCTGTGGCTGCCGGCAAGCTGGAGACCCCGTTTCACACGCTCTGACTAATTGAATTAACTCTTAGCACCTTTGCAGCCAATGCCCCCAGCTCTAGCTTTCATAGATTTGGCCAACTCTGGCAGTAATTTAGGAAAGGGTGTTTCATTTCTCCGGGATGGCTGGAGAAGGTCACCCAGCAGGTGGGGGGCCCCTGAGGAGGTAGACCAGATGTCTCCAGGAATGGCCACCCCTTCAATGGGAAATTGGAACAATTAAGAATGGGCAAAGAGTTGACACACTGGAAAAGACTCTGATGCTGGGAGGGATTGCGGGCAGGAGAAGAAGTGGACGACAGAGGATGAGATGGCTGGATAGCATCACTGACTGAGTCTGAGTGAACTCCAGGAGTTGGTGATGGACAGGGAGGCCTGGCGTGCTGTGATTCATGGGGTCGCAGAGTCGGACACGACTGAGCGACTGAACTGAACCAAACTGAACTGAACTGAACTGAAGGATGGGCAGGTGCAAAGCTGGGGTGAGAACCAACGCTCTCCTCACCCCAGGAACTCCCAGGATGATGGGGACACACAGCCCCTGTTTTGAGGCACTCCCTGTCTGATGGGAGAGACCTGCTCTGAGAAAGCTATCCGATGGTGGAGACAGAGCCCTGAGTCTGGAAGAGGTCTTGGTCTAATTTAAAAAGACAAGCAAACCAGCAAACGGAAAAGACGCAGGCCGAGAAACTTAGGAAAGAAGTCAGGCCTGGTTGCTGAGGATCCCAACAGAGCCCTGCGGGTGGCTTTGTTTCACATGAACTTTGCGGCAGGCATAGGGACGCCTGGTTCTCGGGGCCAGTTGCTCAGGGACCTGGGATGTGGCTGGAGGTGAGAGGTGGTGGGACATGAGAGATGAAGAGAGTGGGCTTCAGGGCCAGATCGCCTGGCTTTGTACCTAGTGCTAGCAGCTGCCAAGGGTATGGCCCTGAACATGTTATCTGGCCTCTTGAGTCTCAGCTTCTTTCATCTGTAAAAGAGCAGGTGGTGGGGCTTCCAATAATTTACATCAGTAGGGACTTCCCTAATGGTCCAATGGCTGCGATTCTGCCCCACCCCCACCCCCCACGCAGGGGCCGGGGCTTGATCCCTGGTTAGGGAACTAGATCCCATACGCTGCAACGAAGCGCTCACACACCATTACTAGAAGTTCCCGTGGGTGGCAGCTAAGACCTGGTGCAGCCGAATAAACACACATTTAAAAAGCCTCACACCTGCAAAGCACACCTCACCGGAAGGACTGACGCTGGAGCTGAAACTCCAGGACTTCGGCCACCTGATGCGAAGAACTGACTCATTGGAAAAGACCCTGATGCTGGGAGGGATTGGAGGCGGGAGGAGAAGGGGACGACAGAGGATGAGATGGTTGGATGGCATCACCGACTCGATGGACATGAGTTTGAGCAAACTCCGGGAGTTGGTGATGGACGGGGAGGCCTGGAGTGCTGCAGTCCATGAGGTCACAAGGAGTCGGACACGACTGAACTGAATACCTGTAAAGTGCTTTGATCAGGCATGTAGCAGTAAATAGGTCTTATTTTGTACTCTCCCCACTTTGCGGCTGGTCAGACAGGCTTGGGGAGGGGCGGAGATTTATCCAAAGCTCCTCAGTTAGCCGTGGCTGCCCAGGACTTGAACCCAGACCACGTGATTCCGTGTCGGGTCTTCTTTCCAAGCTGCTCCCCCAGCATGGCTGTGTTCACAAGTTCCCAGGATCTTCACAACAGCCCTGTGATGTGGTTCAGGGAGACACGGTACCCTGCTCTGCAGCTGAGGGAAACGAGGTGCAGAGGACTTTGCCGACCTAAAGACAGGAACCAGCCACATTGTATTCACTGGAGCAACCCCCCTGCCCGCCGGCCTTGGCCTGCTGTGCACGATCAGGTGACACTTGTTGGGGGCAGAGATTGGAGCTTAATATCCCCCTGGGTGGAGCTGAGACTCCAACCCAGATCCTTCATCTCCCAGGCCCCATCTGTCTCTCTCAGCCCCACTGCCCATCCCAGATGCAGACATTTGGATCAGTCCTGCCCAAGGCCCCCCATCTAGTCTGTGAGTCTTGCAGCCTGTCTACCTGAACTGGGGGAGGTTTCCGTGAAGACAGCGGTGGTGGTGGGGGCCTCTGGGCCCAGACGCTGAGACCTCATGTCCAGGGCCTTAGGAAACCTCACACCTGGCTGGGGAAGATGACAAACACAGCGGAACAGTGTCTCTGACATCCCGTGAACTAAGCTGAGCGTCCTGGGCCTCGGGCAGTACAAGCAGTGGCAGCGGGGGGATCTGTCTCCAGCCCTGATTAAATCAGAGCGCTCTGCCAGCCGGTGCCTGTTAGCACAGCCAGGAAGGGCAGCGAGAGCAGAGAGGATGTGACTGACACGTGAGGGGAGAGTACACAGAGAGTGGCGATGCAGGGCTGGGCAGGAGCACGGAGGACTTTGGGCCTGGGTTCTGCGGCTGGGTGACAGGGCTGCCCACCATGCATCCCCCCCGGGGGAGGTGAGCTGCCCCTGGGTCTCCCAGGTGAGGATGCGCTAAGCAGGTCCACCTGGGCTCGGCAGACCCCAGGGGTATTCCTTATGTGTGGGCAGAGGGGGCCTCTTGCACTGGGTGTTGTCAGCTGAGTAGGAGTTTTCTTGGCTCCTTCCCACCACCATCATCCCTCGTCTCTGGTCTCCCCATCCCCCCGGCCTGGTTGATTCACGCCTCTGTGCCTCTGCACACACTCCTGTCTGTGCCACCCGGCAAACTCCTGCACATGGTGGAAACAAGCAAGTCCAACCAAGGAGAAAAACCAAGGCTATTTATTCTTAGCTTGTGGTAGCAAGGAAGCAGCCACTGTCACCTGTGTTTTGGCGGAGACTCAAGGCAGGCAGAGAAGTGGGGGAGCTTTATAATGAGGAGAAAAGGGGAGGCTTTAGGATGTCCAGACTGAAGGCTGCTGGCACAGGGAGTGTGCAGATGAGCTGATCAGAAGCCGGGCGTCCTACGCCAGGGTCAACGGTGCATACTTGGCTTCCTCTGGTTGCTCCTAGGGGCCTCCCAGGTGGCGCTGGTGATGAAGAACCCGCCTGCCAATGCAGGAGACGTAAGAGACTCAGGTTCGATCCCTGGGTCGGGACGATCCCCTGGGGGAGGGCATGGCAACCCCCTCCAGTATTCCTGCCTGGAGAGTCCCATGGACAGAGGAGCCTGGCGGGCTGCAGTCCCGAGGGCCACACTGAGTCTGACATAGCTGAAGAGACGTAACGCGCGCGGTTGTCCCTAGGTTGGCAGTGAGGGCAAGCGAGAGGGAAGCAGCCGGTTGTTGCAGTCCTGGCCTTGCGGGGCTGACTGCTTTAAAGTCCCTGCTCAGTGCTGTCTGTTGCCGCGTGGCAGGCTGGCTTGCGGCAAGGCTGACTGCAGCAGGCTGACTTCCTGGGCTGTTTGTTACGCATACAGAGTTGGTTTCGGGGCAGGCAGGCCCACAGCAGGTGTTGCTGTGGGTCAACGGGCTATTTTTATGTTTGGTCTGGCATTTGTGCAGTCTCTCAACATCCTTCAAGAACAAGATCAAGGGGCACCTCCTCCAGGAAGCCTTCTGTAGACTCCACCAAGATCAGTGCGGGTGTCCTTCCGCCATGCTCCCAGACTCTTCCACTCCACGGAGATGTCTAGGCTCTTCGTTCAGACAATTAAGGGCTTGAATCCCGCTTTCCCCACTTGGTAGCAGCGTCTATCCAGAGCAAAGTGACTTACTGTCTCAGCTTCCTCATCTGTGAGAGGGGGTAATGACGATGAGTGGGGATGATAAGCACACGGTGTTGAGGGCAGGGCTGTTAGCGGGAGTAGTAAACAGTAACATGAAAGCGGCTCCCTCTGGGGGAGGGGGAGGGCTGACTGCAAGCCTCAGGGTGGATGCTTGTTTACAAATCTCTCTTCCCCTTAGACTGGCATTTCCAGGTACCCTCTTCCCTTCAACCACCCAGCCAGCTCCCAGTGTGGCCAGGCTCTGCACAGGCAACTTGACCTGTTAGCCTCATCTTTACTGAACTGTGAGCTTCTTGAGGGCAAATTGATTGTTATTCATCTCTGTTCTTAACGCGAGCGCCTGTGGAGATCTCTGAACCCCCCACCACCCTCCTCCTACCCCCCCGCCCCCCCCCCCCAGCAAGCCCTCCTCTCCCTTGGTTTTGACAGGTGGTGTTGGCCGGGAGGTGGCTGGGACTCACACACCCCGGGCGGCTTATGGTGGGGGAGGGGTCGAGGAAACGGGAGGAGGATGGGGAGGGGGTGGGGGCTTCATCCCCGGGCAGGCTTCGGATAGCTGGAGCTCTGCGGTGATCGCAGCCTCCAGAGGGAATGAGTGCCTCTTGACTGAGGGTGTGTAACCAGCATCGGAGGCGTTATGAGCAGAGTCCTTGTCTCATTCATTCCCTTATGTGTACACACATTTGTTCATTTACTGAGCACCTCTGTATACCAAGTACTGGGATGGGCTCCCAGGACAGAAGGGTATCACCTGGATGGATGACAGCAGATTAGTGAGTCCCAGAGTGCAGGGGATGTCGAGTGGGAGCCCCACACACCCTTCCTTGGCCAGAAGTGTCCATGGCCTCTTGCCGACCCTATGCCACCAGACATTTCTGATGGAGCCCACCACTGCTTGCCTCTCAAAAACCACAAAAAAAGGAGAAAGCCATTCTTGGAAAAATATACCCCTAACTACAAAGAAGAATGACTTCTCTGTGGCTCAGATGGTAAAGAATCTGCCTGCCTTGCAGGAGACCCAGGTTCAATCCCTGACCCTCTGGAGCAGGGGATGGCAACCCGCTGCAGGATTCTTGTCTGGAGAATCCCACGGCCAGAGGAGCCCGGCGGGCTATAGTCCATGGGGCTGCAAAGAGTCAGACAGGACTGAGCGACTACAAAGAAAGCCAGTTGTCACCGAAATGTCAGAATGTTTGGAAAAGTAGATGCCATCTCAAGGTGCCAAGGGGCTGGCTGGCTGAGCCTGGCAATAAGTAGCCAAACTGTGACTTTAAAGTTTAAAAAAACACCTTTTTATTGATACAGGACCTAAACCCAGAAAAGCATGCAGCTGGAAGGATTTTCTTCAGGTGAGTGTGCCTGTGTAGCCAGCACTCAGATCCAGGAATAGAATGTTGCCCAGAAGCCCCCTCACGTCCCTGCCAGTCAGCCCTCCCATTTGGGAGGGGAACCACTCTCACAGAAATGGGATTGCACAGTCCACACCCTTTCTGTCTAGTTTCTTCCTGACGTTCTGCTTGATCCACTGTTGTGTGCAGCTGTGCTGAGTTCATTCATGCTCATGGCTGGGAAGGGTCCTGTTCTGTGGCATGGATAGACATCCTCTTGTTATCTGCTCCATAGTCAATGGGCATTGGGGAGTTTCGTTTGGGGCTACTATGAATAGTATTGCCAAAGGCATGCTGGCCAGTGGCTTTTGGGGAATGCAAGCACTCTTGTTGAATGCGTACTGAGGAGAGGAATTGCTGGGTCCCAGGGAAGACATCTCGGAGAAGGCAGTGGCACCCAACTCCAGTACTGTAGCCTGGAAAATCCCATGGACAGAGGAGCCTGGTGGGCTGCAGTCCATGGGGTCACTAAGAGTTGGACACAACTGAGCAACTTCACTTTCACTTTCCACTTTCATGCATTGGAGAAGGCGATGGCACCCCACTCCAACACTCTTGCCTGGAGAATCCCAGGGATGGAGGAGCCTGGTGGGCTGCCGTCCGTGGGGTCGCTGAGAGCCGGACACGCTGAGCGACTTAGCAGTAGCAGCAAGTAGCTGATTTACAGAGTTGCGTTAGTCTCGGGTGGACAGCAAAGTGACCCAGTCACACATACATGCGTCCCTTCCTTGTCAGTTTCTTCTCCCACACAGCTTATCACGGAGCAGTGAGTAGAGCTCCTGTCTACACAGTGCGTCCTTGTTGATTATCAGTTTCACATCCAGCAGTGTGCGTGTGTTAATTCCAAACTCCTACCTTACCCCTTCCCCACCACCACCTTTCTGCTTTGGTAACCATACGTTCGGTTTTGAAAAAAAATTATCTACTTCTTAATCATTCCCACTCAGCAAGCTAATTCTAACTGTCTTTGAGTCAGAAATAAAGGAGAATCTTCAAAAAGGCTTTAGTAGTGAAAAATTCAGTGTTTTAATTTAGTCTTTCTGGGAAAAAAGCAGCTGCTATGAGGACACACGGGGATTTTCTTTGGAGTGCTCTGTTCAAGTCTCTCGGCCATGTTCCTATGGGTTTCTCTATTTCTTACTCATTAGCAGGAAAAGTTACCCGTCTGGACATGGGTCCTTTGTCAAATATTAATGTATGCAAACACCTTCTCCCTTTCTGTGGGTTGCTTTTCACCTTAATGGTGTCATTTGATGAACAGACATTCTTGGTTTCAATATAGTCTGGTTTATAATTGTTTATTTTGTGGATAGTACGTTTCGTGACAGGTTGAAGAAATTATGCCTGTGTCCAGGTCACAGACTTGGTCTTCCCCTTTCTTGTAAAGGGTTCATTATTTCACCTTTCACCCTTACAGCTGCCGTCCATGCAGATGACAGTACATAGTGTGAGGAAGGGTTTCAGAATCACTTTTTAAAAGTCCAGTTCTATTTATTTCTGTTTTTGGCTCTGCCTGGTCTTTCTCGCTGCGCAGACTTTGCTCTAGTGGTGGTGCCCGGCTTCTCACTGCGGCGCTTCTCCTGAGTCAGAGCGCCTGCTCTGGGGCACTAGGCCTCCAGCAGCTGGGGCTCCCGGGCTGGAGAGCACAGGGGCAGTGCTTGCGACTCCCGGGCTTAGTTGCTACGCGGCACGTGGGGTCCTCTCAGCTCAGGGATCGAACCCACATCGCCTGCGTCAGCAGGTGCATTCTTCACCACTGAGCCACCGGGGAAGCCCGAGAATCACTTTTTTCCGTATGGATTTCCAGCAGCGCCAGCGCTGTTTATTGTTGGGGAGGGTGATGGGGGGGGGGTTGTCTGCAGAAACAGTGGGGTTAGGGGAGCGGGGTGAGCAGGTGGGGGCGCCTTTCCCTCAGTTAGAGAGCAGTTGTCTTGGGGCCTCTGTCCAACGATGTCTCTCTCCTAGACCTGGGGCCTAGGGGTTGTCCTCACCCCACTCCTTGTCCGAAGCCTGTGCAAGAGGCTGTTCCCGACTGTTAATAGCAGCGGCCCCTGCCCCTCCCACGCTGAAGCCTGACTGCCCAAAGCTCTGAGGAGCTCGGCGGTGGATGTCCCCTGCGAGCGCCCCTTTTTGGACAACACGTGGCTCTTATCCTCTCATTTCTTCATTGGTTTATCCACCCATTCCCGCCCCCCCCCATCCTTCTCTCTTTTCTCTTTCATCTCCCTTACTTCACTTCCTTCCTCCCTCTTTTTCTTCTACTTTCCTTCATTCCACGGACACCTTTTTGTAAAATCCCAACCCCCAACCCCGACTTCCTTCTTTAGTCTCTTCTTAGTGTTTAGAACCGCTTTATATCATGTGCATTGCCCGCACATATTGTTGCTGTTTAGTCGCTAAGCCAAGTCCAGCTCTTTGCGATGCCATGGACTGTAGCCCGCCAGGCTCCTCTGGCCATGGGACTTCCCAGGCAAGAATACTCGAGTGAGTTCCCATTCCCTTCTCCAGGGGATCTTCCCAAGCCAGGGGTCAAACCCAAATCTCCTGCACTGCACCCCGACTCTTTACCACTGAGCACCAGGGGAATCCATCCACCCACATACATTTCTCACTTATTCTCTACTGGACTTTGTTTATAGACAGTAAAATGCGCAGATCTGCTGCACATGGTTTGGAAAGTTTGGGCATATGTATGCAGTCACGCGATCGCCTCCCCAGTCAAGATCTACGGCATTTCCATAGCCCCAGAAAGCTCCCTCGTGCCCCTTCCAGCCAGTGCCCCCACCGGAGGCGACTGTTGCTCTGATCCTTATCGCCATAGATTAGTCTTGCCTGTTCTTCAGCTTCGCGTAAATGGAATCCCACAGCAGCTCTGTGTGTTTTCACTTATTTATCTTGTTTATTGTCTGTCTCCTCAACTAAACCTGTAGGAGTGATTTTTTTTTTTTTGTCTTGCTCATTGCTGAGTCCCTTGCTTCTAGCATAGTACCTGGCAGACACTTGGTAACATATTTGTTGAATAAAGGAGTAAATGTATAAATAACGTTATGCAGTTGCCCTGTCCCTGACCCGTTTGCTCATTTTTTCTCTCATAGGAGTCAGGATGAAGGCAAGTGAGGGAGCCCCAGAGTCAGACTGCACCCTGGCTTCACCACCCATCTGCTCTCTGAACTGGAGAAGTTGCCTCATTTTCTTCGCTTGTGAAATGGGGAATGTAAATGGTTCTATCTCAAAGGGTAGAGATCTTACTCTTAGGGTAGGATCGTAGGAGCCGATACGTAGGTAAAATGATTTAGTAAGCTTTCATTAAATGTTAATGATTATAGTTAATTGATTAATCAACTATTTGTTAACATACCCTTAGAGGCTATCCGGGTTATTCACTCATTTACTTGTGAAACAAATATTTATTAATGACTTGCCTGGTGACACACATTGGTGTTATAACAATGAGTAAGTCTAAGTCCCTCCTTCATGGGGTCTGGCATCTTGGTGAGCAGGTATATTAGTTGGGGTACAGGCTAAGCTACTAGAAAAAAAACCCCAGCAATACAATTGCTTAAATAACTTAGTTTTTGTTTTCTCCTTAAAAATTTTTTTTTACCTTGAGAAATACTCCGGAAATAAGTGGTTCAGCCCTGCTAGGGCAACTCTGCCATCCCTAGCACGTGACTTTTACCTCTGGGTCTATAATTATTGCTGCAGCTTCTGCCATCTCATCTGCAACCCACCAAATAGGAAATGGGAAAGGGCAAGGTGGTATCTGTTCTTTCCTTTTAAAGCATGACCCAGAAAGGTTCAGTGTCGTTCTTACTTACATCCCATTGACCAGAATTAACTTGTGTGACAAGACCTCACCACAAGGAAGTCTGGGAAACGGAATCTCTAGCTGAAATTTCTAAGAACTTGGGGAATAGTGTTTTGGGGTGCCTACTCCATATCCCCCAGGTAAACCAGGCTCCTTGTGAGGTAGTTTGTGGTGTTTCAAAGCAAGAACTGCCAGATTTAGCAAATAAAAATAGAGACCATCCAGTCAATTTGAATTACAGGTAAGCAACATTTGGGACATACTCATACTAAAAGTAATTCATTGTTTATTTGAAATACTATATTTGATCGGTAATTCCTATTCAAAACTCTGCCCTGGGTAGGGCCCACACCAGTCTTCTCTGGGTCTCAGTCCATTCTAGCTCTGCCTCCAAAGCCCGTGGGACAGTTAAGTCGCCCAAGAGTGCTAAACTCTGCAGAGGACGCAGAAAACCCAGGCGATGGGGCGCCAGCTCCTCGGGGCATAGCCGTCAGGACAGGCAGCTGCCTCTTTCCGTGAACGTGCAGTAAACAGAAGCCCATGGTTTGTCACTTGGGACAGCTGGTCCAGGCAGTCTAGAGGTGCCCATCCCAGACGGCTCATCACGCTGAGCTGAGGCCTGCCTGAGAAAACTTCTTAGCCTTGCACTCGGGGTTTCCATGTGGTGCTGGAGCAAGGTCCAATTCCTAGAAGCACCCTGGCGGTTTAGTCCCTAAGTCCTGTCCGACTCTTTGCGACCCCGTGAACTGTAGCCCCCCAGGTTCCTCTGCCCGTGGGATTTCCCAGAAGCACCCTAGCCCCGGTTCAAATCCCCAGTACGCTCCTTCCTAGATGTGTGACCTTGGGCAAACCACTTTACATCTCCAAACCTGGGTGTTCCCACCTATAAGATGAGGCTCAAGAGAGAGCCCACTTCCGAGCGTGCTGGTGAAGGGCGAGTGGGACAGTGGCCACGCAGTGCTCCCGGCGCACGCTCGTCCTGCAAACTGGGGTCTGGACTAACACTTCCTGTCTGCTGCTCCTAGCCATGTTTGCTGAGCCTTTGAGGGAACAAAGGATTGGGATGGTTATGCAGGAGGCTTCAGCAGGCTCGCAGCAGGGTGGGGTGAGGGCAGATATGTCAACGGGGCAGGGATCATCCCCCTGACCCCCCGAGGGCTCCGGCAGCCCCGGGCTGGGCTTGGTGCCGACCTGGCTGGGGACAGATCGGGGCCAGCAGGACCCTGGAGGCCGGCGCGCTGCTCGCCTTGTCCCGTGAGCCCCTGCCCCTCGGTGCCCTCTCTCCCAGCCTGGTCCCCGCACCCTGCTGCGTCCCAGCCCACCACGGCCATGGCCACACTGTGGAATTTCCAATTTTCAGCTAATGTGTGGGTCGTGACAGAGGCTCAGAGGCCCTGGTCAGACATAATGGCAGAAGAATTGTAAATGTCGCCCCAGTGAATGGCAATGAGGGAGGGCGGGGAGGGGACATTTTCCTTCGGTGGCGCGCAGGGCCCGGGAATATATTTTCTCTCCGAGTGTGTCGCATTAGATTTCCAGAGGTGCTGGGACTCCAGGTACATGTCATTAGTAACAGTTTGGGAGATAATGAATCCTTTTATTTCTTTTCCTCACAGCTCATGAATACATAACAAGGCCCCGCTCAGGCGCATCTGGCCGGCCCGAGCCTCTGCTGCCTAATCTCATCGGCTCCAATATCCAGGCAGCCCAGCTGGGGCCTGCCTTAAAGGAGCCGCCTGCCCGTTCCTGCCTTGGGGATGCCCAGCCAGGCAGCCGAGGGGCTGAGCCCTGGCTGAGAGTCTAGCGCCCCTGCAACCCGGGACCTGGAGGAGGGTGGCAGAGTCGGGTGAGCAGGGGGCACCGGATGCTGACTCAGTGCTGGGCATCATGCGGTGGATCCAGCAGGTGCTCACCAGCGCTGCTACCTGCACAGTGACTGCCTGGCTGGGGGCAAGCTGCCTGGAGGCTTTCTATGGACCCCCTCATGTATAGCGAGCCGTTTTACCAGGTGGCCTTGTGAGGTTATGGCCCCATTTTACAGCTGGAGAAACTGAGGTCTCGCAGCGTGCGGGTTTCATCTCGGGCTTAGCAAGGCAGGCCAAGGCAGAGCCCAGCTGGCCTTCATTCAGGCAGGTTCCCAGGCAAGGACGTTTTATCAAGTGATTCTTGGCTTTATAAAATGTTGCCTTCCAAGAATTCAGCTTCTATGCTCATCGTGAATCTGTGTAGCTTCATCACTTTGCTGACCAAATGTTTAGCGGACGTACAAGGGGCTAGTTTTTAAATGGTTTTCCCAGATGTCTGCAATCAGTCTTCTTTTCCAGAAATCTCCCTGCTCGCTCTCCCGGCTCTGGCCCGCCCTGCTTTCCTCTTTATGCCTGTCAGTTCCTCACATGCCTTCTTTCACCCCACGTCGTGTTTGTTCACAGCTCCCCTGGGATCCGAGCTCTGTAAGAGCAGGGACTTTGGGCTCCGCCAGATCTTTAGTACCAAGGACAGTGCCCGCTGCACAGTAGGGTATCAGCCCACACGTGCAGAACAGTGGACCAGGTTCCGCCCCAGCCACGGCCACCCAAGGCTGGGTGGGCCCTGGCCTCCACGGGCCCCAGGAAGAAAGACCTCCAGGGTGGCAGGCCTCCAGGTCAGTGGGTGGCCTTTCATCTGGGGCTCTCTGGGAATCTCGGGTGTGGTCAGGCCTGGGTGGCCTCCTGGACACTGTGTCGGACGGAGCAGGGGTGTGGAGGGAAAGTGCAGACACTGAGATGATGGCGCCCTAGTGATGGCCTGGGTCTCAGCTCCCTAATGGTCCTCCTGGGGCAAGAGGCAACTGCCCCCACCCCAGGGCCACAGAACCCTAATATCGTGCTGGGACCCAGGCCAGCACATCCATCTACTGAAGGCTTGGCGTCCGCCAAGCAACACTGCAAATATACTGTAAACAGTAAAACACGCTGAACAGGGAACTCTCTCGGAGAGTCAGGCAGGTATTACCAGCACCCCCTTTCCTCATGGAAGGAAACAGGCGCAGAGAGGTTAGGCAACCTGCCCAGGAGCACACAGCAGCGGATGGCAGAGGTGGGATTTGAACCCACCGTCTGGCTTCTGAAGGAAGCTTCTTAACTATGACTCTTCTGCCATGCTGATAGGACTTCGTAAAAAGGCAGACAGCATCATGAGGACCCTCTCCGCAAAGCCAGCCAACCCATCTTTCTGAACCCATGAATGCTAAGACACTCCCTATGACTCCACTCCTAAATCTGAGCCGAGTTGGGGTGAAGTCTTGGATGGACCAGGGGCTGGGAGGCAGTGTGAGCTGTGTGGACCCCGCAGTCAGGCAGACCTGGGCTGGAGTCTTGGACCTGCTACCTAGAGCTGTGTGACCTTGAGCAAGCCACTTTACCTCTCTGTGCCCGGCTGCCTCACTGTGAAATGGGGATGGTACAGAACGACCTCACAGGGATCTGGGGAGGACCAGTGTGCCAGCATGTGACGCTTTTAGGACCGTGGCCGTGATGCTCAATGAAGATTAGGTTTTTCTAGAAGAAGCGTGAGGAGGCGTGGGGTGTCCCTCTGGTTCCGGCTCCACCGTGGCCTCGTCACAGTGGTCGTCCATCACGACCTCTTCCCTCACCATTTCTACTGCCCTCGCCTCCAGCACCTTCGTGGTGACCGCCCTCAGCAGGCCCTGACCAGATGAGTGTCCGTTAATTACCTACTGTGTGCCAAGTCCTGGGGCTGACTGCTTGGTGTATTACCTCATGCAAGGCTGGCAAAAACCCTGAGGGGAAGGCATCACTATTCCTGTTTGATAGACAAGGAAACTGGGGCTCAGAGAGGTTAAGCAATCTGCCCAAGGTTACACAGCGGGTACAAGGGTCTCAAAACCAGGGTCTCATTCCAAAACCCATGATCTTAACCACCGTCTAGCACGGCCTCCCTTCCACCTCCCCATATCTGCCTCCTGCCCCTGAACATCTCCCGGGCTAAGAAGCCTTCCCAGATTAAAGAACAGAGGGGGAATTAATGCCCCACCCCCTTGCCATCACCTGACCCACTTGCCCACGGTCTGAGGTGTGTCTTGCACAGACTCTGAGCGTTAGCCTTCAGGGCTGTGACTGAGAGCTGAGCGTCTGGATGGCAGGCACAGCCCGTGGAGGCTAAGGAAGGCCAGGAGGCGTATGTCAGAGCCTCGGTGTCCAGCCCTGACCCTTAAGGTGCCAGAGCCCTTTATCTGAACCTCACCATGGGCTTTGCTGTCTCCGCCCCGCACTTGCGGGGAGGCAGCGTGATTGATGGGCTCACCCTGAGAGAATGGAGAAGTCTTCAACCCAGGCCCTAGCTCAGCCACTTACTAGCTTCCATGGACCTTCTGGCCAGTGGGCCCTTTGCGACTCAGTTTCCTCATTTAAAATGGCGTAATACTATCACTTCCTGTGCAGGCACCACGTGTGCTCGGAGCTGCGGTTTGCACTTGGAAGATCTCAGTAAACGTCAAGCTAAAATGATAATAAGCATTAGTTTGTTTTCCTCTTCAGGTATCTCTGCCCTGAGGCCCATGCAGTCAGGGCCTGTTTATATCGTACTTGCTTGCCTGCCTTGCCACTCTTTAACCTGTGTCACTAGAGTTGCCCAGATAAGTCTTCTGAGATCACGTCTCTGATCCTGTCAATGCCGTCCCCAGGAACCTTCAGTGACTCCCTATTGTCTCCAAGACGGAGACCTAACCAGTTACCCTGGCTCTCACACCCTTCACAAGCAGTCCTCAGCCTCCCGGTCCTGGGGGACCCTCACATGGCCCCAGGCAAGCCCTCCACTGCCCACAGGCACCTACCCCACACGTGGTCCGTCCTGCCTCCGTGGCGTGGCTCTTGCCGAATCCCCTGCCTGCAATGCTTTCTCCCCCTTCCAGCTTGAGGTTCACCTCCTCCAGGAAGTGGTCCCTTAACCTGACCTCCCTGAGCCTCTGCTTTCTCATCGGTCCAATGTGCCCGCTTTGGGGGTTTCCATGACAACCGGATGTTCTCCTAGCACGAAAGGACTTTGAAAACCATCATTATGGGGCGTCCTCTCCCGACTCCCTCTCCGGTCGCCCAGCACACAGCAGCGCACACTGAGGAACAGCCTTGAACAGCAGTGAAGCCCCTCGGATGCTGTCTGGTAAGGACCCCCGCCTGCACCCTGCACAACCTCTCCCGGCCTCGTTGTTGACTTTGGCACGTGGCCCTCACCTGGGCTGCCGTGACTGGCCTGGAATTTCAAGCTGAATTTGATTTGACCTGTTCCGCGGGGCTGGCCCCTAAACCAAACCATATTCCTGCTGAGGCCCCAGTGCCCAGTGCTCCCCGGGGAGCTGGGGATGGAGCCTGGCTGGGCCACCGCCTCGGGTCACCTTCACCAAGCCCTGCCCAGCGCTCCCTCCTGAACTAATTCCATAATCCTACCTCCTGCCTGGCCCCGGCGGCTCAGGAAGGCTTCTCTGGCCGGCTCTGATCCCACCTTCCTGCTCAGCCTGGGCCTGCAGCCCCTCAGCCCCTCAGCAGCCCACTCGAGGGCCCCGCTGAGGTTCTGAAACTCATTTAGGCCCTGCGCTCTGCTGCCTTAGCACCCCCACCCCCAGACCCCCAGCCAGGCCTCGTAACAGGATCCAGATGTGCCCTCCCCTGTCCCCAGGGTCCCTGTGATAATCCGTGACAGTCAGGGGGCCAGCAGGGGCCGGCGCAGCTGCTGGGAGAGAGGACGGATGTGGGGTATGCAGCCCAGGGCCCAGGGTCCGTGGCGGGATGAGCACACACCCCAGCCCAGGCAGCCCTGGTCCAAGCAGCTCCGCCCTCCCCCAGAAAGCATCCTCATCTCTCCAGGGGAGAGTCGAAGTGCTGGGTGGCCTTGGGTGGGTTGTGGGCCTCTCGGAGCCTCACCTGCCTCAGCACCTGCTGGACCAGCTCTGATCTCACTGATTGCTCTGCACAGGGGAAGGGCTGTTTTGGCGCAGGAGACTGGCACACAGCAGGTACTCATGAAAGAGTCTCGGGGAAGTCACGGCATCCCTTGGAACTTACTTCCTCACCTATAAAATGGCGATAACAGTGTCTGCCTTTCAGGGATTCAGGGAGAACAAGCTCAGAACAGGGGTCCAGCCAATGGCAAGTACTTGCCTCTCGCCTCCCAGGCTCCCTGGTCGTGCCCATGAGGCAGAGGGAGGGGCTGGCTATCCCCTGAGGTCTGTGTTAGTGGTCCTTCATCCGACAGGAATTCAGGTCAGGAGGACTTGGCTTCCAGTCCAAGGACTACCTCCAGTCGAGTCCCTTCCCCCGAGGGCCTCTGCTTCCTATCTGAAACATAAGACCTCTTCCAAGCATCTTGGAAACACAGCTGGTGCTCCACGGATGCTCCACAGTTGAATGACCCTCAGGATGCCGCTGCGCTTTTCCCTCTTCCTCCTTTCTGTGCCCACCGCTCCCCAGGGTCTGACCCACTTTCCACAGACTCTCATGGGCACCCCCACTCAGCAGAGGAGGGCTGAGGGCCCGCTGACAGGTCAGGAGGACAGTCCTGGAGGGACCTTCCGGCCTTCCCAGACTCTCTGTGGGAGACGCCGGGGGACAGGGTGGGAGACTGAGCTTTGGGTCCCTCAGCCTCTCTGTGCCACAAATTGCTCCTTGGAAATGGAGTAGTTACCAGGACCTGAGGCCTCTCAGGGGTCTGGCACCACACCAGGGCCTTTACGAGTCTGCTCTCCTCTTATCTGGATCAGGGATGCTCAGAGAGGTTGGCAGTAGCTGGGAATGGGTTGGAAATGCACATTGCCCAGCCCTGCCCTTGACCCGCTGAATCTCCAGGTCTGGAGGTGGGGCCCAGCCGTCTGCGTTTTGACAGGCCCTCCTGGTGATGCTTGCTGGGAACTCGAGCAGAACCACAGACCCACATACTCCTCCTCCTCTTCCTGGCTCCAGGCCCTTCTTGTCCACAGTTCCTCAGAGGCGTCCTTTAACAAGCCCCTTCCTCTCAGGAACTGCAGAGGATGAGATGGTTTAATGGCGTCTCCGACTCAATGGACATGAGGCTGAGCAAGCTCCGGGAGATGGTGAAAGGGAAGCCTGGTGTGCCGCAGTCCACGGGGTGGCAAAGAGTCGGACACGACTGAGCAACTGAACAACGACAACAGCCCTCTCCTCAAGACCTCTGCTCCCAGGGTCTCCAGGGTTACTGACTGCTCTTCTCTGGTCTGGAATCAGCAGCCTTTGGCCACACAAGGTCCCTGCAGAGGGACGCCCTGCCCAGATGTATCCCTCAGCGCATCCCCATCTGCAAGGCGTGTACTTTGCCCTTTAAGAGGGGTTTGCCGCCAGCCCGCCTCTGTCATACATGGACAAATGCCTGGCAGCCATCTACATACCAACCCCGGCCCATCATGTGTGACCTGGCGAAATGAAGCGATTTAAAGCACCCGTAGTCTGAGTTTCTTAACCTCTCTGGGTCTCATTTTCTCATATTTAAGACAGAGATAGCAATACCCATTTCTAGGATGATTGCAAGAATTAAAGATGTCAGTATAAAGGCAATGGCACCCCACTCCAGTGCTCTTGCCTGGAGGAACCCATGGATGGAGGAGCCTGGTGGGCTGCAGTCCACAGGGTTGCAGAGTCGGACACGACTAAGCGACTTCTTTCACTTTTCACTTTCATGCATTGGAGAAGGAAATGGCAACCCACTCCAGTACTCTTGCCTGGAGAATCCCAGGGACGGCGGAGCCTGGTGGGCTGCCATCCCTGGGGTCACACAAGGTCGGACACGACTGAAGCGACTTAGCAGCAGCAGCAGCAGCAGCAGCAGCAGCAGTATGAGCAAAGCTTAGAACAGTACCTGCCATGTAGCGTGTACCGTATATGTGCTAGAAATTACGGCTCTCTCTGTCCTGTCCAAGCCCGCTGTGTCCTGCCCCCCACCTTTGTTCTGTCCCCGCCTCCCTGGGCCCTGTCCACGCCCCCTGGGTCCTGTCCCCGCCCCCCTGCGTCCTGTCCACGCCTCCTGCGTTCTGTCCCCGCCCCCTGGGTCCTGTCCCCACACCCCTGTGTCCTGTCCACGCCCCCATGGGCCCTGTCCCCGCCCCCTGTGTCCTGTCCCCACCCCCTGTGTCCTGTCCCCGCCCCCGTGTCCTGTCCACGCCCCCTGGGCCCTGTCCACACCACCTGTGTCCTGTCCATGCCCCCCGGGCCTAGTCCACGCCCCCCGTGCCCTGTCCCCGCCCCTGCGCCCTGTCCCGGCCCCCCGTGTCCTGTCCCCGCCCCCTGTGTCCTGTCCCCACCCCCTGCGTCCTGTCCCCGCCCCCGTGTCCTGTCCACGCCCCCCGTGCCCTGTCCCCGCCCCCGTGTCCTGTCCACGGCCCCTGTGTCCTGTCCATGCCCCACGTGCCCTGTCCCCGCCCCCGTGTCCTGTCCATGCCCCCTGTGTCCTGTCCATGCCCCTTGGGCCCTGTCCACGCCCCCCCGTGTCCTGTCCACGGTCCCTGTGTCCTGTCCACGCCCCCCGTGCCCTGTCCACGCCCCCCCGTGTTCTGTCCCCGCCCCCTTTGTCCTGTCCCCGCCTCCCTGGGCCCTGTCCACGCCTCCTGGGTTCTGTCCCCGCCCCCTGGGTTCTGTCCCCGCCCCCTGTGTCCTGTTCCCGCCCCCCGGGCCCTGTCCCCGCCCCCGGGCCCTGTCCCCGCCCCAAGCCTTCCCTGCTTCTCCTTCCTTCAGCCGCCAGACTGGACTGCTATGACTCCCTGAACCTGTTCTTTTCCGGACCCCATTCCTTTGCACAGGCTGTGGTCTCTGGGGTGTTTTTCGCTCTTTACCTGGAATTGCCCCTGCATGCCCACCCTCCCCACTCCTGTGAGTGATGGTTCTCCACTCACAGCCTGGCCGTCTTAGCTGCCCTCCTCACCCATCTCCCCGCCAACACATGCTCTGACTCTGCCCTCCAAGCGCTCAGTTCCTGGGCTCTTAAGTGCCCTTGATCTCTGGCTTCTCTCCTAAGATGTAAGTTCCTTGAAAGCAGAGTCTGGGTCTTATTTATCTCCATATTGTGGCCGGCTTTTAGTGGGTGTTTAATAAATGCTTGTGGAGTAAAGATTAGGAGTGAATTTTAAAAGATGCATTAGACTTACAGGGACTAAGAAATGAAGATCTTTCAAATATAGGTAGTGAGACAGGCAGGAAAATACGGACGATGAGATCCCGTGTAATCGCCCTCCCCAAATTGCATCTCTGTGTATACATGCTGAATGCCGGACTTCCCTGATGGTCCAGGGTTAGGAATCTGCCCGACAATACAGGGAACATGGGTTCAATCCCTGGTCCAGGAGGATTCCATAACAGAGTCTGCCAGCTGCAACTACTGAAGCCCGCGCTCTCGAGCCAGCGCTCTTTAACAGAGAAACTTCCATAACGAGAAGCCTGTGCGACGAAATGGAGAGCAGCCACCGCTCGCCGCAACTGGAGAAACCGCACGTGCCTCAGTGAGGACCCAGTGCGGCCAAAAATAAGTAAAGACATTTTTTAAAATTATTAAAAAATTATGTAGAATGCTTAGTAATCTGGAAGAGTGAACACCAAAGTCGTAACAGGCACGGACTTGGGCAAGGAGACGAATTTCAATAGCGAATGAAAGGGTCTCTGTTGCCTTGTCTTGTTTGAATTATTATGGAACAATGAATTAAGTGTTAGCTTGTGTATTTAAAGACAAAACAGTTCTCCTCCTCCTGTAAAAAGACTGATGTGGAGCCCTGGCCTCACTCTGCTCCAGACTCAAGCTGGACGTGTCATGCCGAGCCTTTTCTACCACAGGGCCTTTGCACTTCCCATTCTCTCTGCCCAGAATGCCTTTCCCCAGCTGGCTGTCTTCTCTGCATTGTTCAGGTGCCTGTAAGTACAGGCTCCTCAGAGGCTCCCAGTGCAGCTCTGCCATCCCTTCCGAGAGCCTCTGCTTTTTCACCACGTTTGGCACACCCGCAATTATTACTGTTCATCTTTATTTGCTCGGTTGCTTGCTCTCTGTCTCTGCTTGCTGGAACAGGAGCCCTCTGAGGCCAGGGCCTGTGATTGCACCCTCCTGCCGTGCCTTAGTGCCCAGGGCAACGCTGGGAAATAGTGAGAGCTCGTGTAAAAGTTGCGGAGTTAATACAATTCTCTTTAATTTTTTTTTTTGGTCCTTAAGTTTTTGGAGTTTCTCTCTCTCCTCCTATCTTCTCTAGTTCAAAACTTGACCATCAGATACTCACCTGCCCTAGGAGCTCCGAGGGTCTCACTAACTCAGGCTCCTTTAAAGAACCGCCCAATGGTCCATACAAGGTTTTCAGGCAGCCACAGCGATGAAATGCGAACCTAATCCTGTGAAGCCCCAACGCTCCTCAGAAGAGATGGTTCAGAGCCGGTTCGGTCCAGCGCGTGGCTGGTGATGACAGCATGCCTGTGCTTTCAAGACCGGTATGTTTTTCGTTTTCCTTAAGTATCAGAAATTTTAGCTGTTGACTCAGACATCCACCTAATTCAAACTTCAAAAGGACAAGGACATCTCTCCATGTTGCCCCTTCTGTGTGGCAACCTGTGTAACCAGCTTTTTATGTGGCTGCCCGAGACTTTTTCCTTTATGTTCTAGCAAGCGTGGACGTACAGGTCCTAGCTTTCCTCTTTCGTACACATGCAAATGGTGATCTATCACACACAAATGCATTGTTCTGCACTTTTTTAACCTAATGGAAGACCTTGGAGATCTTGCCATGGTCAATAACTAAAGGGCATCCACATATTTCCTCACGGCAGCAGAGAAAGGAGAATGCTTCCTTATACGCAGTGGTCCAGTTGGTGTTTGCCAGGCTCCTACTTAGTGAGTGAGCCTAGAGGTCATGAAGGTCAGGGGACCAAGGTTTGAGTCCCAGCTGTGCCACTGGCCCTTGAGCGAGCCGCCTAAGTGGAACCTCCATGCACATCTACAAAGGGGACAATCCCAGCATCTGCCTGCTGACAGGTGGCCAGGGCTAAGTAAGGTCATGAGTGTCAGGGTCTTAGTTCTTACGCATGCAGTGGTCAATAAATGGTGGCTGCTTTGACAAATATTATTAATGACAAAAATAAGTATTATCGTTCAGTCCCAATTGCTCCGCCAGGAGATGAGGGTTGTGGATACTGTGACTAGAGTGTCCTGTTGAAACTAGAACCTTCTGTTTGCTATCATTTTCTTAATTGAGGTATTGTTGATTTATAATGTTGTGTGAATTTCTGGTGCACAGCACACTGATTCAGTTATGCACACATATATATTTTTTCATATTCTTTCCCATTGTGATTTATTACAAGATATTCAATATGGTTCTCTGAGTTATACAGTAGGACCATGTTGTTTATCTATTTTAAATACAGTGGCTTGTATCTGTTAATCCCACACTCTTAATGTATCCCTCCTTTACCCCCATTCCCCTTTGATAACCATCAATTTGTTTTCTAGGTTTGTGAGTCTGTTTGGTAAATGGGTTTATTTGTATCATATTTTGGATTCTGCATATGCTGCTGCTGCTAAGTCGCTTCAGTCGTGTCCGACTCTGTGTGACCCCATAGACGGCAGCCCACCAGGCTCCTCCGTCCGTGTGATTTCCAGGCAAGAGCACTGGAGTGGGGTGCCATTTCCTTCTCCAATGCATGAAAGTGAAAAGGGAAAGTGAAGTTGCTCAGTCGAGTCCGACTCTTCGCGACCCCATGGACTGCAGCCCACCAGGCTCCTCCGTCCATGGGATTCTCCAGGCAAGAGCACTGGAGTGGGCTGCCATCGCCCTCTCCAGATATGAGCGAAATATAAGCATCATCTGATGTTTACTTCTGTCTGGCCTCATCAGCATCACAGTCTCTAGGTGCATCCACGGCGCCGCAAATGGACTCACTCGATTCTCTTGCGACTGAGTAGGACGGAATCCTCTGCTTAGAAGAAGCCGTGCTCGTGGCTCGTCCAAGGTGGTCTTAGTGCATCTGGGCAGGTGGGACCCTGGGAGACCATCCACCACCCCCACCCCCACTTCACAGAAAATGGGGGAGGAGCAGGGGCCAGTGAATGGGCCTAGGGATCCTCCTTGAGTGTCAGGAGACAACGGGGTGAGAGCTTTCTTGGGCAGCCTCCCAGCCGTGTTCAGTTCTTAGTCACTGGACACGTTCAGGCTTGAAGTTCTTTGGACTTTGTTAAATTCCGTTGCTCCTTTTCCGTTCTCGTGGAGGCAACTTCTGCTTTCCTTGGAGAATTGTCGTTAATAAGAGGTGAAAACAAAGAGCAGGGCGTCCCCTGCAAGTCTTCCTTCTCACATTTACTCCCTGTCTGCTTTTTGTTCTACGAGTTTCTAGTTATCAGAGTTGGAGAAGGCAAGGGCACCCACTCCAGTACTCTTGCCTGGAGAATCCCAGGGATGGGGGAGCCTGGTGGGCTGCCGACTATGGGATCACGAAGAGTCGGACACGACTGAGTGACTTCCCTTTCACTTTTCACTTTCCTGCATTGGAGAAGGAAATGGCACCCCACTCCAGTGTTCTTGCCTGGAGAATCCCAGGGACGGGGGGCCTGGTGGGCTGCCGTCTATGGGGTCGCACAGAGTCGAACACGACTGAAGCGACTCAGCAGCAGCAGCAGCAGCTATCAGAGTGACAGAACGTCTGTTTGGAGAGTGAGCCCCGAGCCCCGTAATTCCATCCTCAGTGGGGATTTTTATGAACACTGTAACAAAATTTTCTTTAAAAATTTATGTTGATGTATAGCCAATTAACAATGTTGTGATAGTTTCAGGTGAACAGCAAAGGGATTCCGCCATGTGTGCACATGCATCCATTCACCCCCAAACTCCACTCCCAGCCAGGCTGCCGCATGACACTGAGCAGCATTCCCTGTGCTGCACACACACCCCTTGTAAATACAGCAGTGCTGAACACTTTTATACTGGCCCTCCCTGACTACTTTCTGTGCACTTCAACACACTGCAGATCATATCAGAAAGCCGGTTTTCTGTTCTAAAGTCTTCGGGTCATCCTTGGAACATCCATTTCCCTGTGCTGTTAAAAATGTCATGAATGTCCACCTTAATGGCTGCAGGATAGCTAAGTGCGTGGAAATGCCATATTTCCCATAACTGTCTCCCTGTTGTTGCGCTTCGGGGTTCTTCTCATTTTATTTCAGTTTTCTGAGTGTTCACTTAGAGAGAACTTTGCCCCCGTCATAGGTGTTTTTTTCCCCTGAGGCTTGGATTTCCATGGGTGGAATCCCTTGGCCAGTGATTATGAAGATGTTTAAGGATCTTGATTCTCCCCGTTTCTTTCTCCTCCAATTGGTTTTGTTTTAATGTGTGGCTTAGCCAATCCTGACTCCATAACAGATAGGGCTCAGACCCGAGAGGCATAAATTTCACATTTGCTTCCCCTAAAGTCCCTGAAACCAGAACCATTAGAACTTGGTTCAGATCACTTTCCAAGGCACCCAGGATAGCCCTTCCCCACCGTCGAGGCAGCTCAGTGAAGGATGGAAAACTCTGCCACGCGCAGCAGACTTGTCTCCACCCATGCCCAACCACCACCCCTGCCAGGGTCCAGCCCCGGTGGATCCAGGGAATTCGAAGGGGAGATGGAGTCGGCGTCTTAGGAAAGAAGTATTTAATTAGAAAAGAGAGATTAGGAAAGAATAATGTAGTAGGAAAATTAGTGGAGAAAAGAGGCTGAATAACTTGGTTTACATGGAAAGCTAATAAAGTTTCAAGACAAGAAACTTGCACAACCTACGTAGGCCACCGGTGCCTGCTTGAATAGTGGAGGGTGCTCCACCTTGGGCTCCCTCTCACATGGGTCTTAGAAGCCAGGGCAAGTAAGTAGACATGGCAAGCCTCCACGCCCCAGATGGGAAGTCAGCCAGAAAAGAAGAGAAGGAGAAAAGGCCACATGGGGGAAACCAGTCTTTCCAGTGACTGGCCCATCCTTTATTGTCTGGGAAAGCTTTTTATACTTTCGGTTGTACATGGAGATCAGTGGATAATACAAAGTTATGCAGCATCAGCAGCCCTGACTCTTAGCGAGACCAGGCTTTCTCTCTGCATACCTAGCTGTATACACAAGTCTTAGGTGATTTACATCATCTTCTGGCCAGGAGGCCTATTAACATTTTACAGCTCTTTTCTGATAAGGGTCTGTCAACCAGAAAACTTATTTGCCTTAAAAGTGTTGTTCTTTCCAAAGTCTGGCGCCACTCTCAGAAAGCACTAATTAAGGTTACATTCTTACATAGCAAGGACACAATGATTTATAACAAAGAAAGAGGAGTACAGTGATTTATAACAAAGAGAAAGTTCACTAACTCAAAAGTCTAGTGTTGCTAACATCAAAACTACTATATTCCTTTTTCTATATCCCAATTACATTGATTAACATCCTCCAGGTGCCAAAAAGATGAAGACTATGGAGGCCTGGCAGCAGTCATCGACTCAACAATGAAAACCCATCACCAATATAATTCTTAGCTCTTTAGAAAAGGCTCTATATCTTTAAGATGTTTTAAGCTGCGTGCCTCTCGCAGTTGAGGGGCTGTAAACAATCACAAGTTGTAAAAGTCTCTAACTGTCAGGCAAGTTAGAGAGCCATCAGAGGGGTTTGAGCTGAGACACTCTTTTCATATGCAGGAGACCAGCTGGAGCTCTAAGTTAACTCTTTCCAGAGAAAGGTGGTCGGAGATAGCCCCCTGTTTTGTCAGAAGAGTGGAAAGCACAGTACAATAAAGCAGGCAGACTCTGGTTTTGGGGGTAGATGCTCAGGAAAATCCAGGGGGACCCCTGAGGCCTGAACTCAGCCTTTGCCTTTTGCCAGGCCCCCTTCCTCATGACCTTTGCCACTGGCGGGATTCCCCATGCTGGCTCCCGGCACATGCCCATCCCTGTTGTTTTGGTAGCTGAGCGCCAAAGAATTGATGCTTTTAACTGTGGTGTTGGAGAAGACTCTTGAGAGTCCCTTGGACAGCAAGGAGATCCAGCCAGTCCATCCTAAAGGAAATCAACCCTGAGTGTTCACTGGAAGGACAGATGCTGAAGCTGAAACTCCAATACTTTGGCCACCTGATGTGAAGAACTGACTCATTTGAAAAGACCCTGATGCTGGGAAAAATTGAGGGCAGGAGGAGAAGGGGAGGACAGAGGATGAGATGGTTGGATGGCATCACTGACTCGATGGACATGAGTTTGAGTGAACTCCACGAGTTGGTGGACAGGGAGGCCTGATGTGCTGCAGTCCATGGGGTTGCAAAGAGTCAGACACAACTGAGCGAATGAACTGAACTGAACTGAACTACATATGATCACTTTATCCTTGGTGGTCCAACTCTCACATCCATACATGACCACTGGAAAAACCATAGCCTTGACTAGACGGACTTTTGTCAGCAAAGTAACGTCTCTGCTTTTTAATATGCTGTCCAGGTTGGTCACAGCTTTTCTTCCAAGGAGCAAGCATCTTTTAATTTCATGGCTGCAGTCACCATCTGCAGTGATTTTGGACCCCCCCCAAATCTATGACCCATGTACTTAGTAAGCATCCATGGAATGTTAGCTGGAATGGTGATCATTAGACTGTTATCACACTGCATATGAGGGTGTGAAACAATTTGTAAGACAGCCATCTGGCTCCATGTTCAGGTTGACCAACTGCCTTAGCTCTGTCCCAGTTGTGTGGCTGCACAGGGAGGGGAGAGGCTGATATTACCTGGGTACCTACCAGAAGGTTCTCCAGGGCTTGTGCATGGGATTGGTTGCCTGCCTCCCTCATCCCCAGAGTCTGGTCACCCTCCTGTCTATGAGAGAATCAGATACAGGGGAGCTGAAGATTACAGGGCTTCGGTGGAGACCAGATAGACTGAATGTCGGAGTGAGGCAATGCCTGCATGTTAGAACAACGTCATAATTGAGGGTGACAATCTTATAATGTCAGGACATTAAAATGACTCGATGTTAGAATGTGTGGAGATTATAATAACTGATAGAATGTCGCACTAGAAGAACTTCGGTTTTGGAAGGGCTTGTTAAGAAGGATCTGGTCTTTCGCCGAAGCTGTAGGTGGACAAAGCCACAGGGAAAAAAGGCAGTGTCATTTCTGGCAGATTGGTGGTCATGCTTTTAGGACTGTGAAAAGGAAAATTCAGAACCAAACTGGCATCATATTTATATGCACGGTATAGCATGTGTGTGGGAACAGAATTCAAAATTAGAATGCTTTTAAGATTTTAAAAATTTGACCATTTAAAAGAATGCTGGTTTGGGGTGGGCTGTTTGGGGTTATTTGTCCTCAGTGCCCTGGGCACAGCACTCATGGTCCCTCTTCCCTTTCTTGAGAAGCTTGTGGAAATATGGGCAGACCATTGGTTTCAGCCCAAATCTTCTTTCTATGGGTGAAGACCAGGAAGTTCAGAGACAACAAGGGATCTGGTCAAACCGCATGGCAGGGGGTGGGAGTGGGGGGTGTGCTGCAGTATCTCAGGTGGAATCTGAGCTCCTGACCATGCCCTTCTCCCTGTCTCCCCACCCCCGCTGTTTCACTGCTCCCTGGGGCATGGTCTGAGCAGAGTGCTGGGTAAGTCTGTCTCCCCTGCTTGGCATCGGTGAATTCTGCCTTGGAATAACGCTAACTGTGCGCCTGTCATTGCAGCCCACTAGCTGTTGGCATGCCTTTGGTTCCTGGGGCGTATCTTATTTAGCAATATCCTTTTGCTGAGAAAGATAAGCAGTAGGGAAAAGATGGTCATCTGGTCTACCTAGAACACTATGGCAGTTTACATTTTTTTTAAACTATTACAGTTGGAGGATGATTAGAATATTGTGATGTCTCCCCACGCGTCAGTGCGACTCGGCCATAGACGTACACTTGTCTTCCCCCTCCTGCACCCCTCCCACCTTTCTCTGCACCCCATCCCCCCAGGGGGTCACAGAGCACCAGCTGAAGAGCCAGAGTTTTCAGCTCTGCCGCTTCCCAACTGTGTGAGCTTGGGCAAAAAACCTAACCTCTCTGTTATGCAGGTTTTCTATTCATTAAGCGGAGTTAATATTGGTGTGAAGATTAAATGAGATAATGACCCTTCCCTAGTGCCTGTAACAGGGAGTAGATACTTAATACACATTATTCTATTTATAGTGATAGTTTGTGATAATTTATAACATAGAAACGTTCCTTCCTGCTTCCCCTCAGCTCCTGCCACTGCCTCCCTGGTGTTCATCTTTCAATACCCTGGTGTCTGCTTCAGGCAGAGTAACTTAACTCAGCCCCAAATACCAACATGTTTCTCGGTGATAGACATTAAAGGGCTTGGGGTTTCTTGATGAGCTGGAAGAATTTTTCTTTCAATATCTTAAAATCCCTCAGCAGGCTGGGAGCCTCTGCAGGAGAAGGCGGAAATTCACACCTGCTGAAGTCTTGCCACGTGCTCTCAAAGTCAGTTCTCACAGCCTCTATGCAGAAGACGCGTCGTTACCTCCAACTTCCAGGGAGAAAACAGAGGCACAGAAACCAATTAATGTGGCGAAGATCAGAGAGCAGGAAGGAGATGGCAGTTAGGTTCTCAGACTGAATGCTTGACCCTGAAACCTGTTTTCTTTCCGCTGGAACAGCCAGTTTTGCTTCCTGAGCTGGAACATGACCTGGTTTTCACCTGGCCCTGGGCTCAAGAGGCAGGTGAGAGTGTGCACGATGAGGTAGGACAGGTCAGAGGGAGAGGATGTGGTCCAAGCTCACCAAGTCCCAGGAGGTATTTTCCAAACAAATAGCTGGGTGGCAGGGCAATGGGTCTGGAATTGCTTGGCAATTTCCTGCGCTGGCCTGGAACACCTGGTTACTTCCTCTGTGACACGCTGAACGTGCGAGGCCCTCCACACAGAGCAGCTGCAAGACGGGACCCAGTTGAAGCCAGTGAAAGTGCTTGGAAAACAAAGGCAAAAGTACTGAGAAAAAGCCAGGGCCTCTAAGCCCCGCATCCTGGCATCCCCGTTTCTCCTCAGGCCCCTTGTACCTCTCAGAGAGAGCCTAGGGGGACGGCCTCACTGCAGGCAGGAGGGCCGGGCCAGGCTCTTGACTAGCCCAGGGTGGACTACGCCCAAGGAGGGAAAGGCAGGTCGCGGCTGGAGGAGACACGAAGTGAGAGTGAGGTGAGCACACACAGCAGAGAAGAACCTCGGCTTGAGGACAGCAACTGGGGGACTGGGAGGGCCAAAGCCCCAGCGAAGACGGCGGATCCGGGCAGGAGGCTCAGAACCGAGACGGAGAACCGAGTGAGAGGGCGGAGGTCCGCGCTTAGGTGGTCTGCATGCGGGCCTAACGGTCCAAGAGGTCCGCCCAAAGCGCAGACCAAAGGGACGGGCTGTTCAAGACGGCGGGCTCTCAGACACAGGGCGAAGGCCGGTTAGTGCAGGAATGACCTTCATCAAGGTCAGCGGGCCTGGGCAACAGAGAGCCCCGCCCAGGAACCAAGGCCCGCCGGCAGAGTTCTGTACCTGACCCCCAGGGCTGGAGCAAGCCCCGGGCAGCGGCTGCTCACCCTTTCCTCTCCGGCCAGAAGGAGACAACAGAATGGAAAAATAATTAAAAAATAAGAGTGGAGGCTGGGGAAGGGGGGTGCCTTGGCAGGGGGGAGATGGGAGGGCTGGGGAAGCGATTTCCAGAGCAGAGAGGGATGGAGGGTTGGCGAGGCTGGCGCTGAGATAACCAACAGATGCGATTCTTCAGATAAGCGTAGCAATTTAGATAAATCTCAGGCTTTGGAGCTGGTCGCCTGCGTCCCCTCTCCTCCGTCTGCCTTTTTTCAATTTTATCTCTGAGCCAAGGGAGGGGGAGGGGAGGGGGAGGGGGGAGCTCAGAGGGGTGAGGAGACGGGAGGCGGGAGGGCAGTGAGGGGGGCCAGCTTCATCTTCGGGGACTTTGGCTTTTCTTTTTAATGTGTTTTTCCCAGAAGGTGGGAAATGCCAACACACACTCGGAGACCTAGAAGGCGGCCTATGTTTTTTAAAAAGCGGCGGACAAAAATCAAAATATTTGAAAATGTATTTCATGGTAATTATGTCATATTTCATGGGCTGGTGCCACTACTGAAAGAGAGGCTGAATGCCTTAATTTGTATAGAAATTGTAATCATTTGTTCATTTCAAGGTGAAAATTGCATTTTTTAATTTAAATTGTATCCTGCATGATAGTCTATTATCTAGTAAAATTGTCTCCATGTCTGAATGCCTTATATGCAGCTGCAATGCTTGTTACAAATCCACTTATATTCATAAAAGCAGGTGGACATCTCAGGAAATGGAAGCCGGCGTGCGTGCGTGCGTGCGTGCGGGTGCGTGTGGATGCGGTGGCTCCTCTTGCCCGTCGCACTGCGGTCCCCACCCGCACCCGCCTCCACCTCCAACTCTCAAGTCAGCATTTCCAGATCGGCTTAACAAATGATAATTAGTTGGAATAAATGAGGAAGCTGCACAATGGGGAGGGAGGAGCCGGGGACTGAGTCAGGGCGCCGGGCGGGGCTCTCTCCATCTTACGTTCTACCCCTGGGTGGGTTGCAGCCTTGATTCTCGCTCGGAGCCTCAGTTTCCTGTCTGTAAAGTCAGAGGTTTGCCTTCCTCCCGAGTGAAGGGTCTGTGCTTACCTGGCAACAGGGTGATTTAGAGTCTGGTTGTTGGGATTTCCTTGCTGGTCCAGTCAGTGGTTAAGAATCCGCCTTCCAGTGCAGGGACGCGGGTTCCATCTCCGGTCTGGGAAATAAGAGCCCACAGGCCTCGGAGCAACTAAGCCGCTGGGCCACAGCTAGAGAGTCCGTGTGCTATCCTGCAGGACCCAACCAAGATCTGCGTGCCACAGCTGAGACCCGAAAAGTCTGGTTGTCTTTGCCCTTGCGCGCTGTGTGACCCAACACAAATTCCTTAACCTCTCTGAGACTCACTCCCTCATCTTTAAAATAGGGCAGTGACAAAATCTGCTTCATCTGGTTGTTGTTGGCAAAGCAGGGCCAGTAGACCGAATCTGCCCATCACTTGTCTATCCAGCCTGCCAGTTCCTAGGGGTTTCTACAGTTTTTTAAAGGTTGAAAAAGAAATTGGAAGCAGAACAATATATTGTGACGTGAGATTATGTCGATTCGAATGTAAGTGTCTATAAATAAAGTTCTGCTGAACACAGACAAGCTCATGGGTTTAGCTGTGGCTGCAGTCACTCTGCGGAGAAGGCAATGGCACCCCACTCCAGTACTCTTGCCTGGAAAATCCCATGGATGGAGGAGCCTGGTAGGCTGCAGTCCGTGGGGTCACTGAGGGTCAGACACGACTGAGCGACTTCACTTTCCCTTTTCACTTTCATGCATTGGAGAAGGAAATGGCAACCCACTCCAGTGTTCTTGCCTGGAGAATCCCAGGGACGGGGGAGCTTGGTGGGCTGCTGTCTATGGGGTCGCACAGAGTCAGACATAACTGAAGCGAGGTAGCAGCAGCAGCGGTCACTCTGTATCAGATTGAGTGGTTGTAACAAAGCCCATGTAGCCTGCAAAGCCTAAAATGTTTACTATGGGCGTTCATAGGAGATGTTTGCCAGCCTTCACAATAGCTTAATGAAGTGCTCAGTCCAGCATCTGGGGTGTCAGAAGCATCAATCCTTGTTAGCAGTTAGTATAGCTTAAGGAAGTTGGAGTGTCAGGAAGACAATCAATCAACCAGTATTTATACAATAGTTACCAACAATTACCATCTGCTCTTAGATGCAGAATTTCTCTTTGGGGCAAAACCAGAATTGGAGGGGGAACCTCATTTTCCCAAGGGAATTTTACCCAGAGTTTAGAAAAATTCCATTGCATTTTTAAACATCAAAAAGTGCCAGAAGGGGTCCTGGACCAGAATTAAGGTGGTCTTTTCCATCCACCTACTCTGGGCCTTAATTCTCCATGTAAAATGGGTCCCTTCCAGCAAAAGGAACAACTTCAAGCCCCCCCATGCCATGTGCAGATGTAAAGGGCCAGCTTGCTCCTGGACAGATAGCAGCTCCCCAGGTGGTACATGGCTTGCTCTCCTTTTGCTGAGACAGATTCCTTGGTCATTAGAGGGTCCTGTTTAGAAGCACTTACTTCCATCTTCGGCTTCCCAACCAGCGAAGCCCAGGGGGTCCTCGTGGCAAAGAACCTGCCTGCCAATCAGGAGACATAAGAGACAAGGGTTCGGGAAGATCCCCTGGAAAAGGGCATGGCAACCCACTCCAGTATTCTTACCTGGAGAATCCCATGGACAGAAGAACCTGGCAGGCTACAGTCTGTGGGGTCGCAAAGAGTCAGATACGATTGAAGCAACATAGCTTGCATGCATAAAAAGCCCACTCGGCTTCCCAGGTGGCCCTCTTGATAAAGAACCTGTCTGCTAATGCAGGGGACATAAGAGACTTGGGTTCGATCCCTGGGTTGGGAAGATCCCCTGGGTTGGGAGAAGGGCAACACAATCCACTCCAGTATCCTTGCCTGGAGAATCCCAGGGACAGAGGAGCCTGGTGGGCTACTGTCCATGGGATCGCAAAGAGTCAGACACGACTGAAGCACCTTACTTACCATGCACGCCCTCCCATTTTTAGTCCAGCTCCTTCCTTTTTCCCTCCCTCTTTCCCTCCCACCTTCCCTTTTCCCCTCTCTTCTTCACTTCCTTCTTTGCTTCCCTCTTTCATCCAACAATTTCCAAGCATCTTGTTGTTCCAGACTCTTGTCTTGCAGGAGGCTCTATGTGGTCGCTCTTAATTCCTGGCTCCCTTCAGCTAAGGAGAAAGACCCTTACACTCAAACACAAGCTGAATGTCTTTGGTGAGTGATTGAGTCTCTGAGTCTCACTTCCCCAACCAGAAAATGACACTAATAACTTTCCTGTCTCTCATAGGATTATGGGGGAGGATTCTAAGAGATGGTGTGTGTTAAAATGCCTTGTCAACTGTAAAGAGTCACACAATTGTTATTTAAACATTTATCTTTTTCAGGACTCAGGCTGTGGAAGACTTGCCCAAGAGCACACAGCTAAAAAGTAACCAAATGAGTTTAACACTAATGCCTCATTTGTAGACTGCAGGTTTTTGTGTCCCCTCAAAGTGATGGTATTTGGAGGTGAGGTCTTTGAATTAGGGTTAGAGGAGAAGACTCCTGAGAGTCCCTTGGACTGCAAGGAGATCCAACCAGTCCATCCTGAAGGAAATCAGTCCTGAATATTCATTGGAAGAACTGACGCTGAAGCTGAGACTCCACTTCTTTGGCCACCTGATGTGAAGAACTGACTCATTTGAAAAGACCCTGATGCCGGGAAAGAGTGAAGATGGGAGGAGAAGGGGACGACATTGGATGAGATGGTTGGATGGCATCACTGACTCAATGGACATGAGTTTGAGTAAACTCCGGGAGTTGGTGATGGACAGGAAGGCCTGGCGTGCCGCGGTCCATGGGTTTGTGAAGAGCTGGACACGACTGAGTGACTGAACTGAACTGAGCTGAAGTCATGAGGGTGGGGCCCCATGATGGGATTCAGTTCAGTTCAGTCACTCGCCCCTTATGACAAGAGGAAGAACCGTTGGAGCTCCATGTACGCTGAGAAAAGGCCATGTCAGCACAGTGAGGAGGGAGCCGTCCATAAACCAGGAACAGAGCCCTGCCAGAACCATCCTGGTGCCCTGAGCTCAGACTCCCAGCTTCTGGAACCATGTGCAAAAAGATGTCTGTAGCTAAAGCCCCAGTCTGGCATAATTTGTTACAGCGGCCCGAGCAGACATAGACTCCTGGGCTCTTCACCGTCGAACACACTTCCTCCCCGGACGTATTGAATTATTCAGTTAATTTCTTCGAGAATCCTGTTTATTTTTGGCTGCGCCGGGTCTTCATTGCTGCAGGAGGCCTTTCCCTTGTTGCGGCTAGCAGGGGCTGCTCTCTGCTTGTGTTGCCAGGCTGCTTCTTGTGGCGGCTTCTCTCGTGGAGCTGGAGGGCTCTGGGCACAGGGCTTTGGTAGCTGTGGTGCGTGGGCTCAGCTGCTCCATGGCAAGGGGAATCCTCCCATACCAGGGGTCAGACCCACGGCCCCTGTGTTGGTAAGAGGACTCTTAACTAGTGGACCACCGGGGAAGGCCCCCTGTTTACATTCTATAGTATAAGCAAATGTAAGGGAAATGTAAGGGAAGAGAATGCCAGCCTTCTGTTTGCTGCCTGGAGAAATTTGGGGTAGGAGAGAGTTAGGGTTAGAGTTCCAGGGTCTCAGGTTCTCCCCTGCTTGTCGATACTGGCTGTGTGACAGAATCACCTGGGGAGCTATAATGATAGTATTAGTAATGACGCCTAAGCTTCGTTCCCAGAGGTTCTGATTTACTGGGTCCAGGAAGGACCCGGAAACTGGTGTGTTTTATCATTCCTCCCCTGTCCCACCCACCCATGCCTCTGTGATCACACAGGATAGTTGCTGGGTGGAGGCCCTTCCCCAAGCAGCAGCATCTGGATGTGAGATGACCCTCATCCTTTCCCATCACCCCAGGGGAAATGAACAGGTGCTGGAATGGGGGGGGGGGGTGGAGTTCACATGGCAAATCCTTCCATGCCTCTTACCCAACCAGAATTCCTGGAGGGCTCCCAACACTGCGTGCCAACTCCTGAGAGTCTGAGAATGTTGAAATGATTCAACCAGAGTGGATCTGGGGGCTTGAGAGCAGGGGCCCGGAGCCTGCATGCCTGGCCAGGGAGCATTCACGTCATTGGAGAGGAGCTAAGGGTGGATGATGGGTATTGGTGAGGAGTCTGCAGATGGATGCTTCTTGGCAATCTTCTCAACACGTTTAAGCATTAGTGATAGTATTGGCCAATTACTGGGGGCCTGCTGCCTTCTAGGGGCTTTGCTTGCATCATCTCACTGAGGACCGTAGGTGCCAGTGTGCTGCCTCATCACCCCCTCTCCTCGTGGCTTCCAGCACCATCCTTCCCTGCTTGTCCTCTGGGTGCCCGGCTGCTCCTTCACTGAGTCTTTTCCCCAGTTCCTCTAAAGGCTGGAGAGCCCACAGCCCAGTCCCTGGGTCTCTTTTCTTCTATTTTCTTGGTTCTTCTTTCCTTCTATTTTCTATCTCACTTGCTCCCACAAGGGTCCCAGCCAAACTTTAAATACCAACCAAACATCCAAAGTCACCCATGAAGCATCACCCTCTTCTCCAGATACTACAGTGCGGCTGAACAGGCCTGTTGAGTCTCTGCTCCTCACCTTATTAAAATAAAATCCAAACTCTTTGCCAGAGTCTATAAGGCTCCCCTTATTTGGCCTCAGCCCACTTCACCCTTCCAATCTCCTCCTGCAAGCGAGTGACCAGCCGGTTGGCTGAATGAACAAACGAGTGAATGAACTTCCTGGGAAGGGCCTGGATTGAGGATTGAGACATGGACTCAAGCTCTCATTACTCTGGAAGTCTGGACGACCGTGCCCCTTGTTCTCTCTGGGACTTTGCTTTCAATATTTGTTGGACTGCATTTTCCTATGAAGTAGGTACTGTTCCACTCGTTTCTAAAATCTATTTTTAACTGAAGGACAATCGCTTTACAGTATTGTCTTGGTTTCTGCCACTCAGCAACACGAATCAGCCTTATGTCCCCTCCCTCTTGAGCCTCCCTCCCACCTCCCATCTACCCCACCCCTCTAGGTTGTCACAGAGTCCAGGATTAAGTCCCTGAGTCATAGAGCAAATTCCCACCGGCTTTCTATTTTACACATTATGGACACAGGGTGGGGGGAGGGGGAAGGAGAGGGTGGGGTGAACGGAGACAGTAGCATGGAAACATATATACCCGTTTTATAGATGGAATAAAACTTGTCTTGGGGAGGTGAAGTCCCCTACCGAGGTCACCCAGCGGTGGCTGAGAGGCTGGGGCTTGAACACAGATCTCCAGGGTTACAAAGCCCATGCCCAGCTTCCACTCCGCTTCTGCTCTAAGCGTGCCCCCATCCTTGCCAGACCCCTCCGCTGGCCTCCAGGTTGGGGCCAGAGGCACATCCAGCAGCTGCTGGACCTCCCCCTTCCCCGTCCTTGCAGCTGGGAGCCGGGGCCTCTCATTCTGCAGAACCCTTCATTCCCCAGGACCTGGCCACTCCCAGACCAGCTGCGCAAGCGTGGAGAAGACACTTTCTAAGCCACAGTGTACCCAGCTGGAGACACGCACGTAGCCCCATCCAGCTGTCTTCCGGAAAGAACCAGATCAACTGCTACTCTGGTAAAGATGGAAAAATTCCGTTAATTTAACGAGTCTGGACACAGTGTGGGATGACTGAAGCCTCAGGCTCCCAGCCTCTGTGTGATGGAGCTAACCCTCTTCTGATCCTCTCCTAATCCCAAATTTCACAACCTCGGCACAACTGACATTTGAGTCAGATAGTTCTTTGTTGCACGGGCTGTTCTGTGCACTGTAGGAGGTTGAGTGGTCCCTCTGGTCTCCACTCACCAGATGACGGCAGCAGGCCATTCATCTAGATGTAACAACCTAAATGAACTCCAGGCTGCCAAGTGCCCTGGTTCAGAATACGGGGCTTCCCAGGTGGCGCTAGTGGTAAAGAGCTAGCCCGCCGATGCAGGAGACATAAGAGCCTGGGCTCGATCCCTAAGTTGGGAAGATCCCCTGGAGTTGGGGAATCCCGTGGATAGAGGAGTGTGGAAGGCAAAGAGTCGGGAAGTGAGTGACCTAGCATGCGTGTGCGCACTCACGAGAATCACTAATCCTAGAAGTGAAGTAAAGTGAAAGTCACTTGGTTGTGTCTGACTCTTTGTGACCCCATGGACTATACAGTCCGTGGAATTCTGCAGGCCAGAAGACTGGAGTGGGTAGCCTTTCCCTTGTCCAGGGGATCTTCCCAACCCAGGGATAGAACCCAGGTCTCCTGCACTGCAGGCGGATTCTTTACCAGCTGAGCCACAGGGACGCCCAAAGCATAGCTTCATGCTTCTCTGTTCTTACAGGATGGTGACCATTATTCTAGATGGCTGTTTTCCAGGCATCAGGCTTCCGGTGCTTGGTAGTTCATGTTGAGCATCTACTAACTGCTAGGCATAGACTAACTCAATCCTCACAACACCCCTTTGGGATGGATATTATTATTATCCTGTTTCACAAATGACGAGATAGGCACAGAGACATTTATGTGAGTCCCTTGACCTCTGTTCCTGCAGACCACCTGCCACAGCCAGGCTGTCTGCTGACCATGTGACCACATTCATTTGCTCTTAGCGACTCTGCAAGTCACAGGGTCATGATGCTCAGATTCCCACGAGGAAACTGAGCTTCACGCAGTTTCCAAGAGATCACCCAGTATCCTATAGCCGCTGCAATGGGTAGAGCCCGTGTCTGAACCCAAACTTTAGGGTAAGGCCCGTCATCTTCCCACTTCTCCCAACTGCCTTTTAAAGACTTGCAGAAATATTGTCAGCTTGACAGGACCTTTAAGATCATTCAATACTCAAGTATTTACTGATGCCTATTCCATGCTGGAATAGACCCTGATGCTGGGAAGGATTGAAGGCAGGAGGAGGAGGGGATGACAGAGGATGAGATGGTTGGATGGCATCACCGACTCGATAGACATGAGTTTGAGCAAGCTCTGGGAGTTGGTGATGGACAAGGAGGCCTGGTGTGCTGCAGTCCATGGAGTCGCAAAGAGTCAGACACGACTGGGCAACTGAACTGAGCATGTGTGGTGAAGGATCTGGGCTCTTCCTCATCTTTTAGAGAAACTTGCTGAAGTATCTAAGGATAAGATGAGTTGGGATCTGGGATTAGTTCCTAAGTATGGACGTGGAGGGGAAGTGGCCAAGGGTACAGATGAAACGAGCTTGGTGATGAGTTGATAATTCTTGACGCCAGGTGATGGCTCCATCTTTACTGCTGATGGAATTTCCCGTCATGCCACATGTGTAGAAGGTATGGATACTGACTCCTTGCTTGGATTTGAATCCCAGCTTCACTTCCCTCAGTATCATCTTGGGTAATTTTCTTGTCTCTCTAGACAATCCGCAGAGTGAGAGGGTGAGAGTTTGTAGCTTGCAGGCTGCATGAAGATTGAATAAGATAATGCAGAGTATACGTGGTAGTTTTGAGCACAGGAAGGATCTGGCCAAGAGCAGGGCTCCTTGGGGGTCATAGCAGCCCTGTCTTTCTTTACTGCAAAGATCTCAGTGTCTTCAAGGGCACGGGGAGACCCATCCTCATCGCAGAACTCCTCCTAAAGGTATCCTTGGTCCACCTCCTGCCCTGGACATCAGGGCTGCTGTCTGTCCCGTGATGGCCCTGGAGGGACTCTCACCCCGAGTTACCCACAGAACAAGGCAAAGACAAAACTCATAATCCCCATGAAGGACTCTAAGTCCAAGCAAGTCCCCCTTCAGCCCCAGCTGTGACGAGGCCTCATCTGGAATTTCTGGTAGCCAAACTGTCAGCAAGATGCTTGCAGAAGCTACAGATGAAAGGCCCTTCCTGCCCCCTGGGCCCTCTTCCTGCTCTCCCTCCACTCTCCCAGAGTGGGGACGGTGCCTTTCCTTCATCAGCTGTCTGTGCTGGTTGAATTATGTCCATGTTCTCAGCCTCTCTCGGGAGTTGGCATGAGGTGTTGGGAGCCCTCCAGGAATTCTGGCTGGGGACAGGGCACAGATGGGCTCCCACGCTAACTGCTCTCCACTCAGCACCCGCCCCCCTCCCCTGGATTGATGGGAAGGGCGGGAGTCGTCTCATGCTCAGAAGGCTTGACTCAGCTCCACCCCTCCCGAGAGGCGAGACTCAGAGCAGGACCCCTGACTCCTCCTCATAAAATGGGCCGTCTTGAGGATGAAGAATGACAGTGCCTGTCGGATGTTCAGTGCGCTATCTAGCACCTATAAAACGGGCTAGTAGCATCACTCATAAGAGTACTGAGTGCCTGTGTGTGTACACCCGGAATTAATACAATAGTTCAAACCAACAATACATCAATTTAAAAAAGCTATGTGATCCCCCAATCTCCCCAAAGGGTGTCATTAAAAACCCACTATCTTTAGCCGCTTCTTTTGGTGATGTTAGACACTTCCAAGCATTAAAACTGCCTGCAGAACTTGAGGTCCAAGAAGGCACAGAGGCCTGGAGTCCATGGGAAGAAGGTTTATGGATCAGTGGCCACCTGGGCCCCATTTACCTGCAGGTAGAAAGACCCCAAACCTTGTCTTTCCAGCCATAGGATCAGATCAAAACGTCCCTGTGAGCTAGATAGTGTGAGAGGAATCTCTATTTCCTGTTTGTATTTTTAATAACTTTATTTGTTTATTTGTGGTTGTGCTGGGTCCTTGCCGCCTGGGCTTTCCTCGAGCTGCAACAAGCAGAGGCTACTCTCTAGCTGTGGTGTGCGGGCTTCTGGCTTCAGGCCTTCCTCTCGTTGCTGCACAGGCTCCAGGCTCGCGGCTCGGGAGCTGTGACTCACGGGCTCTGGAGCACAGCCTCAGCAGTTGTGGTGCCTGGGCTTGGCTGCTCCGCAGATGTGAGATCTTCCCGGATCGGGGATTGGAACGGTGTCTCCTGCTATGGTTTTTCCAGTGGTCATGTATGGATGTGAGAGTTGGACTATAAAGAAAGCTGAGCACTGAAGAATTGGTGCTTTTGAGCTCTGGTGCTGGAGAAGACTCTTGAGAGTCCCTTGGACTGCAAGGAGATCAACCAGTCCATCCTAAAGGAGATCAGTCCTGGGTGTTCATCGGAAGGACTGATGTTGAAGCTGAAACTCCAATACTTTGGCCACCTGATGACAAGAGCTGACTCATTTGAGAAGACCCTGATCCTGGGAAAGATTGAAGGTGAGAGGAGAAGGGGATGACAGAGGATGAGATGGTTAGATGGCATCCCCGACTCAATGGACATGAGTTTGGGTAAACTCTGGGAGTTGGTGATGGACAGGGAGGCCTGGCGTGCTGCGGTTCATAGGGTCACAAAGAGTAGGACACGACTGAGCGACTGAACTGAACTGAACTGATTCATACTGTCTTCCATAGTGGCTGTATCAATTCACATTCCCACCAACAGTGCAAGAGGGTTCCCTTTTCTCCACACCCTCTCCAGCATTTACTGTTTGTAGACTTCTTGGTGATGGCCATTCTGACCGGTGTGAGGTGATATCTCATTACAGTTTTGATTTGTTTTTCTCTGATAATGAGTGATATTGAGTATCTTTTCATGTGTTTGTTAGCCATCTGTATGTCTTCTTTGGAAAAACGTCTGTTTAGGTCTTTTCCCACTTTTTGATTGGGCTGTTTGTTTTTCTCTTATTGAGTTGTACGAACTGCTTTATATTTTGGAAATTTATCCTTTGTCAGTGTTTCATATGCTATTATGTTCTCCCATTCTGAGAACTGTCTTCTCACCTTGCTTATAGTTTCCTTTTGGAGAAGGCAATGGCACCCCACTCCAGTACTCTTGCCTGGAAAATCCCATGGACAGAGGAGCCTGGTGGGCTGCAGTCCATGGGGTCGCTAAGAGTCAGGCACGACTGAGCAACTTCACTTTCACTTTTCACTTTCATGCATTGGAGAAGGAAATGGCAACCCACTCCAGTGTTCTTGCCTGGAGAATCCCAGGGACAGAGGAGCCTAGTGGGCTGCCGTCTATGGGGTCACACAGAGTCAGACATGACTGAAGTGACTTAGAACCATAGTTTCCTTTGCTGTGCATCACACTGATACCAAAACCAGACAAAGACAACACACAAAAAAGAAAACTGCAGACCAGTATCACTGATGAACACAGATGCAAAAATCTTCAACAAAATTTTAGCAAGCAGAATTCAGGAATATGTCAAAAACTCATGCACCATGATCAAGCTGGGTATATTCCAGGGGTGCAAGGATTCTTCAATATATGCAAATCAATCAATGTGATACACCATATTAACAAATTAAAAGATAAAAGCCATATGATAATCTCAACAGATGCAGAAAAAGCCTTAGACAAAATTCAGCATCGATTTTTGATTAAAATTCTTCAAAAAAAGGCATAGAAGGAAACTACCTCAACATAGTAAAGGCCATATATAATAAGCTGACAGTAAACATCATTCTCAATGGTGAAAAACTGAAAGCATTCCCCCCAAGATCAGGAATAAGACAAGGGTGTCCACTTTCACCACTATTATTCAACATAGCTCTGGAAGTCCTAGCTTCAGCAATCAGAGAAGAAAAAGAAATAAAAAGCATCCAGATCTGAAAGGAAGAAGTAAAGCTGTAACTGTTTGAAGATGACATGATACTGTATATAGAAAACCCTAAAGATAATATCAGAAAATTACTAGGGCTAATCGGTGAATTATTTGATTAGCTGAAGAAGGGAATGGCAAATAACTTCAGTATTCTTCCCTTGAGAACCCCATGAATAGTATGAAAAGGCAAAAAAATAGGACACTGAAAGATGAATTCCCCAGGTTGGTAGGTGCCCAATATGCTACTGGAGATCAGTAGAGAAATAACTCCAGAAAGAATGAAGGGATGGAGCCAAAGCAAAAATGATACCCAGTTGTGGATGTGACTGGGGATGGAAGTAAGGTCCAATGTTGTAAACGGCAACATTGCACAGGAACCTGGAATGTTAGGTCCATCAGTTCAGTTCAGTTGCTCAGTCATGTCCGACTCTTTGCAACCCATGAACCGCAGCACGCCAGGCCTCCCTGTCCATCACCAAATCCCGGAGTTTACCCAAACCCATGTCCGTTGAGTTGGTGATGTCATCCAACCATCTCATCCTCTGTTGTCCCCTTCTCCTCCTGCCCTCAGTCTTTCCCAGCATCAGGGTCTTTTCAAATGAGTCAGCTCTTTGCATCAGGTGGCCAAAGTATTGGAGTTTCAGCTTCAACATCAGTCCTTCCAGTGAACACCCACCACTGATCTCCTTTAGGATGGACTGGTTGGACCTCCTTCCAGTCCAAGGGACTCTCAAGAGTCTTCTCCAACACCACAGTTCAAAGACATCAATTCCTCAGCACTCAGCTTTCTTTATAGTCAAACTCTCACATCCATATATGACCACTGGAAAAACCATAGCCTTGACTAGATGGAGCTTTGTTGACAAAGTGATGTCTCTGTTTTTTAATATGCTGTCTAGGTTGGTCATAACTTTCCTTTTAAGGAGTAAGTGTCTTTTAATTTCATGGCTGCAATCACTATCTGCAGTGATAATCAAGGCAAATTGGAAGTGATCAAACAGGAGATGGCAAGAGTGAACATCGACATTCTAGGAATCAGTGAACTAAGATGGACTGGAATGGGTGAATTTAACTCAGATGACCATTATATCTACTACTGTGGGCAGGAATCCCTCAGAAGAAATGGAGTAGCCATCATAGTCAACAAAAGGGACTGAAATGCAGTACTTGGATGCAATCTCAGAAAAGACAGAATGATCTCTGTTCGTTTCCAATGCAAACCATTCAATATTACAGTAATCCAAGTCTACACTGCAACCAGAAATGCTGAAGAAGCTGAAGTTGAACGGTTCTAAGAAGACCTACAAGACCTTCTAGAACTAACACCCCCATAAGATGTCCTTTTCATTATAGGGGACTGGAATGCAAAAGTAGGAAGTCAAGAAACACCTGGAGTAACAGGAAAATTTGGCCTTGGAGTACAGAATGAAGCAGAGCAAGGGCTACTAGAGTTTTGCCAAGAGAACACACCAGTCATAGCAAACGCCCTCTTCCAACAACACAAGAGAAGACTCTACACATGGACATCACCAGATGGTCAACACCAAAATCAAATTGATTATATTCTTTGCAGTCAAAGATGAAACAGCTCTATACAGTCAGCAAAAACAAGACTGGAAGCTGACTGTGGCTCAGATCATGAACTTCTTATTGCCAAATTCAGACTTAAATTGAAGAAAGTAGGGAAAACCACTAGACCATTCAAGTATGACCTAAATCAAATCCCTTACAATTATACAGTGGAAGTGACAAATAGATTCAAGAGATTATATCTGATAGACAGAGTGCCTGAAGAACTATGGATGGAGGTTTGTGACATTGTACAGGAGGCAGTGATCAAGACCATCCCCAAGAAAAAGAAATGCAAAAAGGCAAAATGGTTGTCTGAGGAGGCCTTACAAATAGCTGAGAAAAGAATACAAGTGAAAAGCGAAGGAGAAAAGGAAAGATACACCCATCTGAATGCAGAGTTCCAAAGAATAGCAAGGAGAGATAAGAAAGCCTCCCTCAGTGATCAGTGCAAAGAAATAGAGGAAAATAATAGAATGGGAAAGACTAGATATTTCTTCAAGAAAATTAGAGATACCAAGGGAACATTTCATGCAAAGATGGGTCCAATGAAGGACAGAAATGGTATGGACCTAACAGAAGCAGAAGATATTAAGAAGAGGTGCCAAGAATACACAGAAGAACTATACAAAAAAGATCTTCACAACCCAGATAATCACGATGGTGTGATCACTCACCTAGAGCCAGATATCCTGGAATGTGAAGTCAACTGGGCCTTAAGAAGCATCACTACAAGCAAAGTTAGTGGAGGTGATGTAATTCCAGTTGAGCTATTTCAAATCCTAACAGATGATGTCATGAAAGTGCTACACACAATATGCTAGCAAATTTGGAAAACTCAGCAGTGGCCACAGGGCTGGAAAGGGTCAGTTTTCATTCTAATCCCAAAGAACCGTGAACTTCCAGATGTTCAAACTGGATTTAGAAAAGGCAGAGGAACCAGAGATCAAACTGCCAACATACACTGGATCATAGAAAATGCAAGAGAGTCCCAGAAAACCATTGACTTCTGCTTTATAGACTATGCCAAAGCCTTTGACTGTGTGGATCACAACAAACTGTGGAAAATTCAAGAGATGGGAATACCAGACCACCTGTCCTGCCTCCTGAGAAATCTGTATGTAGGTCAAGAAGCAACAATTGGAACTGGACATGGAACAACAGACTGGTTCCAAATATGAAAAGGAGTACATCAAGGCTGTATATTGTCACCTTGCCTATTTAACTTACATGCAGAGTTTATCATGAGAAATGCTGGACTGGATGAAGCACAAGCTGGAATCAAGATTGTTGGGAGAAATATCAATAACCTTAGATATGCAGATGACACCACCCTTATGGCAGAAAGTGAAGAAGAACTAAAGAGCCTCTTGATGAAAGTGAGAGAGGAGAGTGAAAAGTTGGCTTAAAACTCAACATTCAGAAAACGAAGATCATGGCATCTGGTCCCATCACTTCACAGCAAATAAATGTGGAAACAGTAACAGACTTTCCTTTTTTGGGCTCCAAAATCACTGCAGATGGTGACTGAGGCCATGAAATTAAAAGATGCTTGTTCCTTGGAAGGAAAATTATGACCAACCTAGACAGCATATTAAAAAGCAGAGACATTACTTTGCCAACAAAGGTACATAGAGTCAAAGCTATGGTATTTCCAGTAGTCATGTATGGATGTGAGAGTTGGACTATAAAGAAAGCTGAGCACCAAAGAATCGATGCTTTTGAACTGTGGTGTTGGAGAAGACTCTTGAAAGTCCCTTGGACTGCAAGGAGATCCAACCAGGCATTCCTAAAGAAAATCAGTTCTGAACATTCATTGGAAGGACTGATGCTGAAGCTGAAACTCCAATACTTTGGCCACCTGATGTGAAGAACTGACTCCTTAGGAAAGACCCTGATGCTGGGAAAGATTGAAGGCAGGAGGAGGAGGGAACAACAGAGGGTGAGATGGCTGGATGGCATCACTGACTCAATAGGCATGAGTCTGAGCAAACTCCAGGAGTTGGTGATGGACAGGGAGGCCTGGTGTGCTGCAGTCCATGGGGTCGCAAAGAGTCGGGCATGACTGAGCAACTGACCTGAACTGAACTGAAATGAATCAGTGAATTTAGCAAAGTTGCAGGATACAAAATCAATACACAGAAATCACTTGCATTTCTATAGACTAGCAATAAAAAAATCAGAGAGAGAAATTAAGGAATTAATCCTATTCACCATTGCAACAAAAAGAATTAAATATATAGGAATAAACTTACCTAAGGAGACAAAAGAACTGTACACAGAAATTTATAAGACACTAATGAAAGAAACCAAAGATGGCATGAACAGATGGAGAGGTGTTCCATGTTCCTGAGTAAGAAGAATCAATATTGTGAAAATGACTGTACTACCAAACACAATCTACAGATTCAACATGATCCCCATCAAATTACCAATGACAGTTTTCACAGAACTAGGACAAAAAGATTCACAATTCATGTGGAAACACAAAAGACCCCGAATAGCCAAAGCAGTCTTGAGAAATAAGAATGGAGCTTGAAGAGTCAACCTTCCTGACTTCAGATTATAGTACAAAGCTACAGTCATCAAGACAGTACGGTACTGGCATAAAAACAGAAATAAAGACCAAGGGAACAAGATAAACCAATTCTTAAGAGAAAAGATAATCAACACATGCTAACTCTGAGATAACTCAGATATTGGAATTATTAAAGACTTTATTTATATTTATAATCATACCCCATGAGGTGAAGTGAACATTCTTCAAATAAAACGGAAGGTAGAAATTCTTAGCAGAGAAATAGAAACCACAAGAGACAACCAAATGGAAATTTTGTAACTGAAACATTCAATATCAGAGAAAAATTTTAAAAGTCACTAGGTGAGTTTAATAGCAGAATAAACGTAACAGAGAAAGCAGTCATTGAAGTGAGAACAGATCAATAGAGATTACCTAATCCAAAGGGCACAGAAAAGAATTTTTTTAATTAACAGAACCTCAGTGACCTGTGGGGCAAAAAGAAAAGCTCTAATATTTCTATCATTGGAATCCCTGAATGAGAGGAGTAAGAGACAATCGGATAAATAATAAATAAAATATCATGCCTGAAAGATTCCCAAACTTAAGTGAGAAAGCATACATTTACAAGTTCAAGAGGTTAGTAAGCCCCAAAGAGGATAAGTCCAAAGAAAACCAGGCACAGGTACAGATAAGCCTATTTGCAAAGCAGAGAGAGACCCAGACATGCAGAAGAGGCATATGGACACCAAGGAGGGAGAGAGGGGGTGGGGTGAACTGGGAGACTGGAATTAATACGTATACACTACTACTCATAAAACAGGTGACTATGAGAACCTACTGTGTAGCATAGGAAACTACTCGGTGCCCTGCGGTGACCTAAATGGAAAGGAAATTTAAAAAACAAGGAATATATGTATACATATAGCTGATTCACACTGCTGCACGGCGGAAGCTAACACAGCATTGTAAGGCAACTACACTATAATAAAAATTAAAAAAAGAGAAAACCAGGTATAAATACAAACTTAATCAAACTTCTGCAAATAACAGATAGCGGTCATTAAGGCAGTCATAGAGGAACTGCATGTGGCATAAACAGCAACAGAAAGTTAAGGAACCGTGAATTCCTTAGAAACCACAGACCAGAAGACAAGACACCATCTTTTCAGAAAGAAAATAACCACCAAGCCAGAATTCTATACCTAGCAAACATGGCCTTCAGAAATGAAGAGGAACTACAGATATTCTTAAATGGAGGGAGACTCAGAGAAGTCTTAACCAGCAGACATGCTCTGAAAGGAAGACTGAAGGATGTCCTGGCTGAAGGAAACTGATGCTAGAGAGAAGCTTGAACTTCAGGAACAAAGGAAGAGCAGCAGACACGGCAGATATTTGGGTGAATATAACAGTCCGTTTTTCTCCTCCTAAGTTCTTTAAAACACTTGCTTGTTTTTAACAATGTATTATATTATCTGGGAAGTTTCAGTGTATACACATGGAGCACACAACGATAACATCAAGGGTTGAAGGCATCTATGTGAAGTTGTAAAATATTAATGCTAAGAAGACTGTGAAGAAATTAGGTATATATATATATGTGTGTATATATGTAATACATATGAATTAGAACCTAATAATTCCTAGAAAGAGTTAAAGTGAAAGTGTTAGTCGCTCAGTCATGTCCAACCCTTTGTGACCTCACAGACTGTAGCCCACCAGGCTCCTCTGTCCATGGAATTCTCCATGCAAAAGTACCGGAGTGGGTAGCCATTCCCTTCTCCAGGAGATTTTCCCAACCCAGGTATCAAGCCTGGATCTCCCGCATTGCAGGTGGATTCTTTGCCATCTGAGCCACCAGAGAAGCCCCTTAATTTCTAGGTCAACAACTAAAACACAACAAAGAGAATCAAGAGATAAATTAAAGTGAAGCAGTAAAATATATTTTTAAAAATCCAAGACAGGGCAGGAAGAAAGGAACAGGGAGATTTAAAATGAAGTTATAAAATAGTGAAAATGAAATGAAATAATGAAATAATGAAAATAGTGAAATGATAGACCTAAATCCAACTTGTGTGTGTTATGTGTACATATAGTGAACCTTCCCAAGTAAAATAATACTTAAAAAAAATCATATATTTTAAAGAACCTAAAAGGACAAAAATGGTTTGTTATATTTATATATGGCTCAGCTGGTAGAGAACCTGCCTGCAATGTGGGAGACTCGAGTTCAATCCCTGGGTTGGAAAGATCCCCTGGAGAAGGGAAGGGCTACCCACTCCAGTATTCTGGCCTGGAGGATTCCATGGACTGTATAGTCCACGGGGTTGCAAAGAATTGGACACGACTGAGTGATAATCACTTTCACTTTCATATTTGTATTCATTACATTAAGTATATTCAGGAGCTTATTCTTGAGTTTTTATTTATCACACTGTCCTATTTAGGAAGCTATCAGGGAGAACGTTCCTTTAGCAAGTTTTCTAGTTCTCATTCACATTGGTACTTGGGTTACTTATCAGGTTTCCCATTTTCCACTGGCTTCTAGGAAGCTACAGGAACCTCCCCATAATATTAATAAGCATTTCTATGGTAAAAGATCTTGTGGTCACATAAGTCTGTGAAACACAGACTAAAGAAAATTGATAAATTTCTTTATTCTGTGTCATTTAATCTTTATAACTACCTTGGGAATTGGTACCATCATTATGGCATTTTTATAAATGACAAGAAAATTGAGTCTTTAGAGAAGTTTAGACTACTTGCCCAAGGTTAGGGCTGGAACATAGAATGTCTGACTTCAGAGTATGCCCTCTTAAACAAGTAGAAAAGTTATGTATATGAAGCCCTGGCACAGAGGAAACACTCAGCCTTATGGCATGGGCAACTCAAAGGCTTCTCTCAAGCCTGGCTTCACGAAAGGAGGAAGTGTGGTCCCAGCCCAAACCAAGGCATCCAGCCATCCCTACTCCAGCACTTACCTAAGTCCTACTTGGGGATGCTCCTGCCGAAGCCAGTTTTATCCAAAGCTGCTCCTAGTGACCCACTAACTTCATACAACTTCAATCAACTTTTTTTGATCCCCTAATCCTCACTCTTTTTCTCCTCAGTCTGACTTCCCTTCTTTGGAGGCTTTCTTCAAGAGGTAAATTTTCAGGACTGAGAAAGAGGGCTTCACAGACTTCAAATGCATCATGGAGATAACTGCTTATTGGTCACTTGTGTGCCCATAGAAGTGGAGGAGGCAGAATCAGACAGATTTTTTTTTTTTTTTGCTAAATCTCTTGTATACTCCCCTGTAGTAGAATTTGGCATCCATACCCTTTCCCTGCACTGAGACGGACAGAATGGACTTCCCTCACTCCTAACTTTGGGCTTGCCCATGAAACTTGCTGTGGGCAATAGGTTGTTAGTAGATCTGATAGGAAAGAAGCTTGAAATGGGATTCCCCCTCCAAATGCCCTTAGAACTCTGATGATCTGTAATCACGGCCCAGAATCTCTTTTCTTCATGGTCCTCCCAGAAAAATTATTGTCAGACTTGCAGCCTGAAGTCCAGCTGCCCATCTGTTTTACTTTTCTATTGCTGCATAAAAAACTAGTACAAATTTAGTGACTTACGACAACTCATTAATTATCTGATAGTTTCTGTAGATGAGAAGTCTGGGCACAGCATAGCTGGGTCTCCTCTGCCGAGGATCTCACCAGGCTGAATTCAAAGTATTTGCAGGGGCTGTGATCTCATCTGAAGGCTTGATGGGGAAGAATCTGTTCAGGGTGTTGGCAGAATTCAGTCCCTTCTATAGGACTGAGGTCTCCTCTTTCTTGTTGCCTGTCAGTCAAGGGTCACTCACAGATCCTAGAGGGTGACCTCACATCCTAGCAATGGCCCTCTTATAAGACAGCAGCTCGAGTCTTTTTTTTTTTTTAAGCAACTTTTTATTGTGCATTGAGGTATAACTGATTAACAGTGTTGTGATAGATTCAGGGGAACAGCAAAGGGACTCAGCCACACATATGCGTGTATCCATTCTCCCCCAAACTCCCCTCCAATCCAGGCTGCCACAGCATAGATAGCGCGCTTCTTTAAATGCCGCAGGAGACTTCACTGAAGTCTGCTGTGATGCAGTCTTCTGTAATGTAATGTAATCACATAAGTGACCATCCCATCATCTGTGCCAGATGACATGACCATATCAAGATAGTGACCATCTCCTCATCTTCACAGATCCTGCCCACCTTCAATGGCAGGGGACTATACAGGACATATACGCCGGGAGGTAGGAGTCTTAGTGAACTTCAAATGGTTCTGCCTGCCGCACCATCCATGCCTAAATCAGTCAGACCACCATTAACCCACCAGATGGTGAAGGTGAGAGTGAATGCTTATTGTAAGCCGCTGGGTTGTGAGACAGCCTATTCCACTGGCTGGCTGATGATTGTGGCAATGGCTGGCTGATACACTTCTTTTCAAGAAGCATTGTCCTCCTATTTCAAACAGTGTCCGATTCCCATTTGGGGGAGGCAGTTTGCTATGATGGGCAGGGTACTGGGACCAGTGAGGTCTGGGTTTGAGTCTCTGCTCGTCTTTCTCCTGGCTGGGGGCCCATTTCCTTATCCAAATAGTGGGACCTGCAGTGCCCACCTCATTGGGATGTCGGGAAGGTTAACTAAAACAATGGATGAGGACCACCTGGCACAGAGTAGGCTCCACAAATGTTAGTGTTTTATTTCTCTCAAGCTCATATTTCTAGCCAACATCTCCTTATCTTCAGAGGGTGGGTGTGATATGCATTCTGGGAGGGGCTGCTGCACTGCTGCCACCTGTGGGCCACCTGGATGGCATCTCATCGCCAGCTGGGGAGCTGACCTGCAGGGCTCTCTGACCTCGAATGGGCTCTCTGAGCCAGACTGTGGAAGACAGCCCTCCTTGGTTTCTGTGGAGTAGAGACCCTGGATATCCACCCTCAGACAAGACCCCGCCTCCATCTCTCCAGCACCTTAAAGTTTTAGGCTAATTTAAAAGTGTGACACGGAAGCCTTCTTTTGGAGAGTTCGGTCTTTCCCACTGACCAGCAGTGTGAGTTTGGGCCAGTGACTTCAACTCTCTGACCCTTGGTTTCTTCCCCAAACATTGAGGGTGGGAGTCCCACCTTACACGGCTGCTATGATGGTGATGAGACAAAATCTGTGTGCCTGGGCCATCACCGGAGCTCTGCAGATGGAGTTCCTGTTCCTGCAGAGACTGTCTATGTCTGTCCTTTTATTGCTACTCCCTGCCCTTCCCGACCTCTTAGAGAAGAGTGCAGAGGTGGTGCTTAAGGAAACGTTTGTTTCACCTTCTCTTCCCTCATTTAATCCTCATGTAGACCCCCTGCAGCAGATGTTGTGGTCAGGAGGGTTTTTCCCAACAGTTCCACCTCTCACCTCCCAGACAAGGGATAGATTACGCTTCCCTGCTCCCTTTCAAGTTCACTGTGGCCATCACACTTGCTTTGGTCTATGAAGGTGAGGAGAAGTGACCTAAGTCCCTCCAGTGGAAGCTTTAGGAGATAGTGCGCAATTCGCCACCTCTCTCCTTCTGGTACCAGTGACCAGTAACATCAAGATAATGGCCACTCTCTATTAGGCTGACTATGACGAGTCTTGAACATGAATATGAACAAGGAAAAATGTAAACCTCTGGTGTTTTGAGCCCCCGAGATTTGGGTTGTTGCTACTACCTTCCAGCCTTGTTATAGTGTGACAGATTTTATCTCCACCTGAAGGATGACGGGGAGTAGCTTGTCTACAGTCTCACAGAGGGCACCTTGAACCAACGATGGAGCTTCACCTGAGACAGCACACTTGATTCATTCCAGGGGAGAGAGTGGAGGTGTCCGGAGGCCTGAATGCACTCTCCTGATGCCTCTTGCAAGTGAGTCCCTGCTCCCTGCCCTGGATATTTACATGATCAGGAGGGATTCTCTCTGCAGAGTAAGTCAGTGCCAGCCTGGGGAGGGAATGGGATGGAGTTGTGGAAGCTGCATTCTTGGGAGGACTAGGCATTCTAGACTTAACTTGGCAACAGACAGGATTGTACTCAGAAACCCCAGTCTCTGTTCTGGGTTTCCTCCCATCTCAAGGCCCATTTATCTCCTGTCTCAGGAAACTCTTTCCTTCACTAGTAAATTTTCTCAAGGAAAGGCTGTGAAACTCACCCACCATCATGTATGCCTCACAAGCAAGGCACAGAGACGGCTATGTTACGCAGCGTTGCTGCAGCAGAAGCTGAGCGGTACACACTTGTCTATTAATAATAAATATCCATTCCTCCCTTCCCTTTAGGCACAGAACCCTAATTTTATTCTGGACAGTACGTGTGTGCCTGGGCACAGGGCTATGTCTGTCAGCTGGCTGGGGTACAAACAAAGGTTGCTGAGTGGGACCCCAGAAAGCTCCCTGAGAGGGGTTCTCTGGGAGCCCCCAAGGGCAGGCCTGGGTCTGGGGCAACTTGACACTGTACACTTAACATCGAGCACTTTGTGTTGCGCTGGTGATGGACAGCTCCTAGACACCTGGGCACGCTCCAGGCTGCTTTGGGACCAGCCTGTGGCTCAGTTTATTGTCATGCTAACCTGGAAGATCTTTAGATACCATCCAGTCTGCTTTTTAAAAAATATATGGAAATAGGGTCTTACAGGGAGAGAAAACTGTCTCAGGGCCCACAGTGAGTCATATGCAGAGGTCAGAGTAGAACTTGACTGTTTCTTGATTCTCCCCTGTATCTTCCTGATTTACTGAACGGCAGTTGCTCAGTGGGGGTAGCAGGGAGCCAGGGAGATAGACATGGGTGAACTGTGGCTGAGAGCCCTGATTCTGCCACAAGCTGCCTGGGTTCCTTACGGGGCTGGTAGAGAGCTCATCGCACTGTAGGGATTCTATGAGGAGAAGGGTGCCTGGCAGCCTTCCGATCGCTCTGACCTTGGGAAGAGAACTTGGCTGGATTGGGTGGACTCAGATTCTTCCTTTGTGTGCTCGTTACCGATCCTTCATGCATATTATCTCCCCCAAACTCCTCCATCTCGCCCCCTCCCTGCTCAGACGACCCATGTAAACCAGCACCCTGGAATGGCACAGGTGGCCGGGTTTAGTGCCAGAGGAGTATGTGGAGTCGATGGTGCTAGTCCTTGCCCAGAGGCCCTTTGACGGGGCCGGCGCCCCCGCCCCCTAACTGATGAGAGTTGCTGCTGAGGGCTCACTGCCATTCCTTTCTCTGGAAAACTGCCTTCAGCCCACAGGGGCCGCGATAACCCAAGGTGCTTGGCCACACAAACCCTTTAGCCGCCCATTCCATCCCGTCCCCAGGCACAGCCAGCAGCCAGTGAATGACTGATCTGTGCAGCAAATATCCCCTGATCTCAAGGTGAGGCTGACTCTGTTCTCCGATTCTCAGTCCAGAGCTCTCTGCCAGACCAGGTTGGGCCGAGACTCCAGGTAAAACCTCCCCTTTGCCCAGCTCCCTCCCCTGCCCCATCCTTCTCCTTTCACTCCCTTAAGCAGGGCTCCCCAACTGCCTGGGTCTAACGGCTGGTGATTTGAGGTGCAGCTTATATAATAATAACAGAAATAAAGTACACAACAAATGTAATATGCTTGAATCATCCTGAAACCATTACCCCTGGCTCAGTCCCCCGTGGAAAAATCGCCTTCCACGACATCAGTCTCTGGGGCCAAAACGGTTGGGGACCACTGCCCTCAAGGATTTCTCTTGAAGGCTCTCCAATAATTCACCTGCCGGCAACCCTCTCATATCAGGCTCTGCTTGAAAGACAATAAGTAAACTTGTGAGCTCTCTCCCACCGTGCAAATTCTGTCTATTGATACAAGGAGAGGCCACAGAGGGTTCTATGTTTAGTGGCAGGAAAATCCTGGTGAAGAGAACTGAGGCTTCACCAGAGAGGTGTGTCCACTGAAGAAACATTGCTGAAGCTTTCGCTGTGTGTCCAGCATCTGCTGAGCCCTGGGAGGCCCGGGGGGCGCCAGAGAAATGGAGTTCCTACCCCTCGACACACACTCTCCAGATTAGGTCAAAGGTCTTCTTGTCTGCTCCTCAGTCCCATTTAAGGGCAGTCCCACATGGAGATCAATTGAGTACACAGAATCCTGGAGATGCTTTTAATTTCTTTTTAATGTATATTTAACAGTTAGACGCCTGAGTTACAGAGGAAGCGCTTACAAGCAGGTAGTTAAAGCAAATGCCAGTTTCTCTTTCTAATCTACTACTCCAGATAGCTGAATAAATTATGGTGCGATTATACTTAAACACACACCTTCGCGCCCACGCGGACACCCCACTCACACGCTCATGCACACACACTCGCTCCCACATGGAGGAAAGTGGCTGTGAGTCACACACGGAAGCAACCAAGTTGCCATCGCTAGGAAGAAGGGATGATCTAGAGCACTATGCAGATAGTTCCCGGGTTGGGATTGGCCTTATCGATAAGCAGATGTCTCTGAGCATTTGAGGATGGTGGCTGGAGGACCCCCATTTGGCCTCGGGTGTGGTGCCTCTGTGGGAGGGGAAGGAGAAGGTCAGTCGGCCTCAGAAAGCATCCCACAGTGAAGGGCACGCTGGGGGCCTTGAGGGGAGCACCAACCCGAGAGAGGCCCCAGAGCATCATGAGTTTTGGGGGCCACTGAGGGGCTTCCCAAGTTCCTGGATCCACACCTCTGAACGCATTGCCCACTCCCTGTCCAACAACACAGGATTTCAGTGGGGTGATCAGCATCATGAATCTGCCTTGTCCCATCCGGTGGTGGACCAGATGGAAAATCTGACCTTCTCGTGTTCCTTCTGGGCAAACCTCTCTCGATTATTCCCTCCTTCTCTTTCATGCCCCCCATCTCTCTCCTCCTTCACGTTCCTCTGGCAAAAGAATGGCAAATATAAATCAAGGAAAACATACGAGTGAAAAATAAAACATAGCTTGGTTCTTACACATCACTTTTTTTTTTTCATAGCAAGAGAGAAATACCAAGTGAAAAACGAAGCAATAAAAATGAAAGAACCCAACAGAGCCCGGAATGTATAATCCGAAACACACGGTATGCAGATATGTCCCTACAGATGGTCCCTGGCGCTAGCACGACACGCACTGTGGGGGTTTTTGCTCCTTCTTCTTTTTTTAGTATTTATATATATATTTATAAAAGTCAACTCCCTATAAACGAACAGCACATCACCACGTTTCCAACTAATGTACAATGAGTTCAGAAGAGGGGCCCCCATAGGTAGGACCAATAGCTACTTGTGAGAAGTTGGAGGAAGCATGTTTTATTTTGCTATGGACGCTATTTACAGGGCTAGAGCGGGATTGTTTCTGGGCCAGCCTCGCCACTGGGATTCAGACCTTCTTTCTCAGCCTGTGGTCAACCCTCAAGAGTTGGAAGCTTTCTAATTCTTATCCAGTATCATCTTGCTGGTGAAGCTGCAAGCTGCCAACACCAGACGGAATTTTACAGACTGAGTTGGTTAGACACATTAATATACTAGGTTTTAGGAAAAAACCTGTTAGGGTCAGGGTTTCTTTCTGAGGAGGGTGGGGACCCTGGGGGAATAAGTCCCACTTTCTACCAAGACGGTCGCTTGGGAGAACTCCAAAGAAGATGGACTTAAGGAGAAATCATTTGGTTTACACCTATTTTGCCATTGCAGGCAGATATTTGGGATTGGTCCTAGCATTGGAATGTCACTTCTGGGGGTGGGGGCACAGAGTTGGGTGGTTTTGATGTCACCAGCCTGAGATCCCTGCTGCTCCTGGAAAACCTAAGGTGTAAGGAGATGCAGAGGATGGCTGAGACCGGCTTCCAGAGGGAAAGGCTGACCATTCAAGGAATGTGGATGAAGACTGTAGTTCAGCTTAAGGAAGAACTGCTTCCTGGCTATGATAGCTACAAAAACACGGACCGGGTCACCAACAGACAACACACACCCTTCCTTTTTGTCCAGAGCTTGAAGAGCCCAAAGTCTCCTGCCTTGGATGCTCCCATGGAAACTTTGGCTGAACTTGATGGGCCACCCATGTCTGGGTGTCCACTGCTACCAAAGAGTCTGTTTGTCCCCAGTTAATCATAGGCTCCTCGAAAACCAGAGATCCAGGTCACCTTGGTCGTGGTCCAGGTCAGGCCTGAGACTATTGAGTCTGAAGCTGGGAAGCAGGTGAGAGCATTCATCACAGAGGTGACGTCCATGCAGGGAACTGTCCTAGTATCTTGCTAACCCGGCTCCCCAGAAGGGAGGCGCTCAGGTTGATCCCCAAAGCGGCAGCCTGTCCCTCTGGGAATGTCCTGTGAGCTGAGGGCGAGGCATGAGTTGAGCAAGGAGGTGGTGCCAGGTGCCCAGGAGGGGCCAAGCAGCTTGGTCCGGTCTGCGCAGAGTCAGCGCTGTGGCTCCTGTCTCCAGCGCCTCTGACCCAGCGGGACTTGATGCAGGTGATCCACGTGTAGATTATGATGATGGAGATGGAGATGAATAGAATTTTGATCAAGGGTAAAGGGGAGAGTTACAAGGGAGGCCGTAGTCAGGGGCCTGAGCCACTCCCTAAAGGTCTCACCGTGTAAAGAGAAGGCAGCTGGGGAGAGCCACTAGAATGGCCACGGAAGACGACCTTGCCTTCTTCTCCAGAACCTTTGGTGCCCCTCTCTCCCAGGGGCCGTGGCTCAAAGACTGGCCACATCTCCACGCCCAGGGGTGCTGGATCAGAAGACAGAGCCATCTCAGCTGAGAACTGAAAGATGCCAGTCTGGGTGGGACAGGGACATGCCCTTCCCGCCGCCCCCCCCCCCAATGCCAGAGGGACTCTGGTCTTGTCTGCGGGGCAAGCAGTCCCTGATGACCCAAGAACCCTTTTCCAGAGCAGGTGGAGGCGCCCTTCCTAGAGGGCAGGGCATTCAGGGGATGGGCCCAGGTCTCTGAAGGAGGCTTTGTGAGAAATCGAAGCTCCATGGGCTGTGGACTTGAAGGCAGACCGCTGAAGCCTTTGGCAGCAAAGGTTTGCTGCCCACAAACAGAGTAACCCCGGTTACGAAACCTCCTCTGAGTCTGCCTCATCATTCACATGTTCTCAAGACTTGGTCTCCTCCCCCATCATCTGATTCAGCAAATGAGAAAACTGGAGGGTCTGTGTGCTCCCCAGACCCCACCTGGGATGGGCAAGGTTGGAACCTGGGCTTCAGTGTTAGAGCCTAAAGCTGCTTCTGAATATCCGGCCTGGGTCCTGGTATCCTGGACCAGCCCACTGCCAACAAGCCCCACCCATGTGGCCCTGCCCCCTGGCTAAGCTTCTTCCTGGTCCTCCCAATCCCCTTGCTTGGGCTAGATTTCCCCCTCCACCCAGCAGAGGTATGTGGAGAGGTCCTGAAGACCTCAGAATTCATGGGTGATTCCTGGGAGCACCCCAGGGCCAAGGTCCCCCCTCCTTTGCTGAGGAGGAGGAGCTGTGGTTCAGGCCCTGAGCCAGAGACCCACCAGGAGGGCTGACTCCCAGCACTTCCACCGAGATCAGCCCTCTGGGCTCCACCTCTGTGCAGGGGACTCATGGGCACTGCGGTCAAAGGGCTCCTGGACCTCATCCCAGACAGCATCTTCCTTTGGTTGCCCAAGGTGCTCTGTTCAGGGTGAGCTGGGATCTCTGGGTCTGAGATGGCAGAGGCCATGTCAGAATTTGGCTGGGGCAAGAGGGCAGGCTGACCAGAGGCCCTCCAGTGGGGAGAGTGAAGGGGCAGACTCCAAGGGGGTCACTCCAGGTCCCTAACCAGAGATGAACGGTGGGCAGGCTGCCTGTCTCCAGAGGGCTGGCCACAGGAAGGGAATTGGCTCCTTCCCTGGGCTCCAGGGACCCCAGGGCGATGGAGGGACTGAGGATGGGAGGCTCAGGGATCAGTAAGGGTTAGGCTGGGACTCAGGCTGGGGCAAGGCGCCCCAGGGGCCCTAGTAAGCCTGGCCAGTTTCCACAGGCAGGAGTCCCAGCACAGCCGAGTGCTCCCCGAGCTTCATGCGACGCTGTGTGGACAGGCTCACATTTTTGGCCAGGTAATCAACAGCAGCTGGGGAAAAAAAGAGAGACTTCTAGAAATTCACATTCTTTTTGCCTGTTAATTCAATCTGTCCTACATCTATTCATCCATCCATATATCCATCCATCCATCCATTTATCAATTCACCCATCCATCCTTCTCTGTATCTACCCATCTCTTCTTCCATCCATCCATCCACAACCATATCTTTATCCATCTATCTGTTGTCCATCCATTCACCATCAATCTGCCCATCCACTTTTTGTCTGTTTATCCACCTGTTCATCCATCCACCCACCTATCCATCAATTTATTCATAAGATTCTTTCTCTCACTTCCTTTCCGATCATTCAGCAAATATTTGCTTCCCACATTGTTTACCCAGCTCCCCTATGGGCTCTGTAGGAAAATACCTAGGGTATCCCATTGTCTAGCAAAGAACTGTCCCTTTCCCCAACACGCCTCTACCCATCCCTGTTCTGAGGCACATCTGGCGAGTCCCCTGGGGGCCAGGTAGTAGTGGGGGCAAGGTCCTTCTGCGTTTTCTGGATCCTAAGCCCAGCTCACAGCTGAGGCAGAGCAAGATCTCTTACTCAAAAACGAAGGGAGCTTTTGCCAGGGAGCTGAGGGGTCCCTGCAGGAGGAAGGGCCAGGAGCCTGTAATGCAGGGAAATGAGACCTGCAGCCTTGCCAGTTCTGGTCACCCGGAAGAGAGGGATGAGAGTCTGAGGGCATCTATTCACGTGTGTGTGAACCGTGGGAACAAGACTCTCTGTGATGGAGTGATGGACACGAACAATGCTTGTGCTTGTATGTGTGCACAGACCTGGGTGAGGTGTGTGCACCTGCGTGAGGTGAGCGCTGGGAACACAGGTGACTGCACAGCTGAGTGCCACCTCAGCCGGGCTCATGCATTGGGTGTGTGCAGGTGGCCCGCTGGTGTTCTGGGCCGACTCTCCTCATTGTGCCTGCCTGGGGCTGCAGCCGAAACCATCCTGGACGCGATTTGCCTGCCATGTGACCGAGGCCCCTTGAGGCACAGACAGGCTGCCTCCCAAGCCAGAATTTGCAGCTCTGGCCTATCCTACCTTCTGGGAACCCTCCGATCTGGAGGTGAGAGGAAGCTGGAGAGAGGGCTCTCCCTTCACTGTCCCCTGCCCACTGAGGGGCCCGGTAACACTCTCCATGCCTTCCCAGAGTTGGGGGGCCCCTGCCTAGGGTGGGTGGGTGGAGCCGGGAGGTGACGGCGTGGCCGGAGGGAAAATAGGGAGCTGAGATGGGCTGTATCAGTAACTGAATTCCAGGAGGCCCTACTGCCTAGGGGCTCAAATGCCCTACATTCAAACTCTGCACCTGTCAACGTTCAGTGCGTGATCTGGGGACATACCATGTCACCTTTCCAAGCCTCAGTTCCGCTGTAGGATGATACTAGCACCTGGGTTGAAAGGGTATTGTGATTAGATGAGCACATGTACATGCAGCGGCCAGTCAGCCCCACGCCTGGTGCATGGGGAGTCGCAGGGACGAGGGCTCGGAGGGCTGAGGCGCAGTAAGAAGGCATGCCCTTTGATGGGAAAAGAAGGAAAGGGACGGTGAACTGGGCGACTCAGCCTCCTGACTACCTCCTGCTCACGTGGCTTTGGGCAAAACACTCTGTCTCTCCAGCCCTGCCTCCTTGTCTGTAAAATGGGGAGGACAAATTCCAGCCTCCTCAAGGGCTGTTTTAAGGACCAAATGAGACAATGTGCTTTGAGATGCCTGGCACAGGGGGCTCCCTGGATCCCTAAAGGATATACACATGCCCTGGGTCTTACTGGAGGCCTGGACTCCACGTCCCTCAGCTTCCCATGCTGAGCCCCCAGGTGCTGCCTGTAAGGTTACTCAGCCTCCAGGCTCCTAGCTGGTGGGGCAGAGTGGTGGTGGCCCACCTTACCCTTGCCTAGGGTCCAGCCCTTACTCTGGGGGAGGGTGAGAAAACCTCCCATCTCTGGTCTCAGGGGGACCCAGCAGCTGTGACCACACCGTCTCTACTACGTGGGGTCTGTCTTATCTGGGTTTCAGGTCTCGCCCAAGAGGAGGCCACGTTGTCAGAGTGGTAACAGGAAGTGGGGGGCAGGGAAGAGCTGATGTTTCCCCAGAGCTGACTCTATGCCAGTCCCACTCTAAGCATTTTACGTGCACCATCTCACTTAATTGCCCCAATACCTCTGTGAGGCTGGGATTATTACCATCCCCATTTCACGGATGACAAAACTGAGGCCCTGCCCTGAGAGGTTGCATAACTTGAAAGATCCCAGCGTTCTTAAATTGTGGAGCCGTAATTCAAATGCAGGCAGTCTGATGTTAGCTGCTAACCACCCCTGCCAGCTCCACCTCTTGCAGAATCATCTCGGGTCCCCACACAGCACTTGAGAGTGTATGGAGCTCCCTACATCCCGAAGCCTGGAATGGCCCCCTTCTCTACTCCAGGCAAGGTAAGGGGTTTGTCTAAGGGCCAGCTCTTCCTGCAGGAGTGGCAGAAAGGTCTGGCTTTGGATAACAATGATGGGAACTGCCAAGTGCCAGGCAGACGATATCTCATCTAATTCCTTCAGCTGCCCCATGCTTTAGGCTACAGCTGTTCCCACTTTACAGATGTGGAGGCTGAGGCTCAGGAAGAGCCACCGGCCCAGAGGCACATGTGGGCTGGAGGAGCCTGACTTTACTCTGCTTGCGCCTCTGGTCACTCTGTCCCTTCCCCTTTAGTCTCTCCCTGTCACCAGCCATGGCCCTGCACGCTGTAGGGACTTCCCCAGGCCCTGTTGTCAAGACGACCAAGGAAACACCAAGAAACACCGAACTTTACTGACGACTCAGCCAGCTTCAAGGGCACCCGTCATCCCGCAGAGCCTGCCTCTCCCTGGGGTGGGGCCGGGGTCCCGCGAGGGCAGGGCTGTGACATTTCTCATTACAGCCTGTCAGTGGCCCTTCCTGTCTCTCTGTCTCTCTGAGCCTCCCCTCCTCTGCCTCGTGCCCGAGCCTGGGCTCTCAACGTCTCAAATTAGATTAATCAGGAGTTGGCAGGAGAGGTGGTGGCGATGCCAACCAGTAAACAAATCTCAGCCGTCAGCGTCTCGTCAGCCAGCGGCCCCAGAGGAGGACCCTTCTAGACACAAATTCTTATTGGACTTGTCAGATCTATTAAAATTCTTTTCACACTTCTGCGTTCTATCAGCCCCATCATTAGTACGGCCCTGGCCTCTGGGAACACCAGGGCCATATTAATCTGCCGTGCGCCCTGTCCCTGCCCCCTGCCCCCTGCCCCCACCCCCTTTAGGGACAGGGAGAGACAGACGGACGGACGGATGGCAGCAGGGAGCAGCGGGGGAGGGTGTGACGGCGTCCCTGGGAAGAGGAGAGGACCGAGGCGAGGCGGCTCACTCTCCTGCTTTGGGGTTTGGTCCACCCGGCCCAGGCACACCTGAAAGGGAGGCTCCCCACGGTCAAAGGGGTGGCCCTGTGCGCCCGGACAGGTACTGTCTGCTGGTCCCAGCCAACCTCTCTGGGACCCCCTTTCCTCATCTGCGCAGAGGGAATAACCCAGTCCCCTGCACCGGGTGGCGGTGAGGACGGGGTGCCAGACCCACTCAAGAAGTGATCACTTCTTCCTTTACACACGGGCGTGTTGTAAAGTGACCCCCTGGAGCCGGTATAGACACAGAGTAGTGAATATTCACAGAGGAGTAAGCCTCTGCCCACACACAGATGAGTGTGAGCTTGTGAACAGGACTCCACACCCAGGGCTGGCGTCCGTCATCCCTCAGCATCTTGCAAAGTTTGTGGTTTGACTCGAAAGAGATCTAGGTTTGAAGTTCGGAGACTCCACTTTCCGTGGGACCGTGGGGAAAGTTCCCGGCCTCTCTGAGCCTTAGCATCTGTAACCTGGGGTTTTTGAGGATTACACGAGATGACGAACACGCACCTCACCCAGTGCCCGGCGGGCTAACTCACACACAGCACAGGTGTGGGCAGATGCCAGGTGCCCTGGGCACACACAGCATAGCTTAGAGCATGAGGCTGTCACACACGGACTATGGTGAATTCAGCTGCCCGTGGACATGGGGAGGTGGTCAGTGGGAACCCCACGTGTGTCCCTGGGCTGTCTCAGGACGTCACAGCCGAGGGGGGTGGTACCATGGGAAAACATCGAGACAATGGAATCGAATCCCTGGGCCCCCATTTCACAGATGGCAAAACTGAGGCTCAGAGAGGCGGGTGACTTGCCCACATCAGGGTGGTGGCGGGGCAAACTCTCCTTCAGTCCTCTCCTAGTGTGCCCCGGGAGCCTCTGTGGGCTGGGTGGAGGAGAGGATCTCACCTCTGTGGGCTGGGTGGAGGAGAGGATCTCACCTCTGTGGGCTGGGTGGAGGAGAGGATCTCACCTCCGTGGGCTGGGTGGAGGAGAGTGGGGTCTGAGCTGGGGTACCCCTGGGGAAGGGCTGGAGGAGGTGGCCCAGGAGGAGCTCTGAGCAGCCCCTGGCGGAGCCAAGGGAGGCAGGGTGGGGCTGGAGGGGGATGACTGGGGGGCGGAGCTGGAGGTCGGAAGAGTGAGGAGGTGTGGGGGGTGAGGAGCGGGGCAGGGAGGAAACCGGGGCCAGCTCTTCCCCAGCGAAGGGGAACAAAATACCCTTCTCGCCTCCCGGGCCCTTTCCCTTTTGATCCCCCCTCCCTCGTGGCCCCCATGCTGACTTAGGGGTAATTTTATTTCCGAGCTGGGCAGGCACCCCTGGAGTCGGGCACGGGCTCCGGGTGTGACTAACGCCTGCCTCGGGCCGGGGCTGCGGCTGCCGCTGGAGCCCGCTGAACTCTTTATCAAGAGCACGTGTGTCCTGCTCCGTGCCCGGGAACGCAGGCTGGGGCCCTGCCCGCGTGCACGCCCAGCTCTCAGACTCGCAGGCGCATGCACACACTCACACAGACACACTCACACACACATCATGAGCTCACACCCAGATGCACACCTGGATACCAGTACACACAGCTACACCTATACCCACGCTCAAGCATATCCATACCTGTAAGTATACTCTGCACACACATGGACTCCAAACACACGCTCACTCCAGCATACGCACATGGCAAACACATGTCTATGCATGTACACACAGCCACACATAGTCCATGTTTACACACATGCACACTCCACATAGCACAGCAGGTCACACACACAGGCAGCCACACATACACCGAGCCACATGATCACGCCTGAATGCACGTTTCAACACACACGTGTATGTTATGGCCACATATACTCACATGACCAAATGTGTACATGTGTTCACATACAAACCCACGTGCACACAATATGCTCATTCACACTCACACATGTAAAGTGTCGTGTGCACAGATACACTGTCACTCACACACTCATGGATCCACATATACACGCATGCTCACCTAGACACAGATGTGTGTACTGACACGGGTGTGCCAACACACACACACACACAGACACAGACCGCGAGGTACTCTTGACATGGACACTCGCGCTCACCTAGACACACGTACGTGAACACACGCCCCCAGAGGGAGGAGGCCATGAACACAGCTGGGAGGTGGAGGCCGGCACAGCTGGCCCGCATTTAGCCGTGGAGGCGAGGCTGTGCCGGGGGTGGGGGCGGGGGTGGGTCAGGAAGCAGAGGTCAGGGGCCAGGCCAGGGCTGCGGAGGGGCAGAGAGGGCCCCGGGCCGGGAGGTCACACCCTGCTGCCGCACGCCCTTCTGATGAGTTTGACACCAGCAGGTGACGCCTTTGCCGGGGGCCGGGCTGGGGGCCGTGTGACCTCAGCCCCCCCCCCAACCCCGGCTGTCGGGAATGGCTCCACGGCCACCGGGCCCACCTGGCAGCTGGAGGTGGCGGCCCAGTCTGAGGGCCCACCGCCTCTGCTCCAGACCAGAGGCCAAGAGCGTGGCGCTAGGGGTGGGCACCAGAGACCACCTCACGGTCTGCGGAAACCAAAGCTGGGGTGGCGTGGGGGAGAGGGCTTGAGACACAGCTCTGCCCTGGGGGTGTGGGGGAGAAGGAGAAAGGGGCACGGTCTGTCCCCTGGCTCCCCAGCACTCGGCATGTGCCTGCTGCAAGCGGGGAGCTGCAGTCACCTTCCAATCTGATTTTCTCTTAGATTTAAAACCTCTAATTTGCTTTAATTTAGTGGTTGGGAAGATCCCTTGGAGAAGGCAATGCCTACTCACTCCAGTATTCCTGTCTGGAGAATTCCACAGACAGACGAGCCTGACAGGCCACCGTCCCTGAGTCTCAAAGACTCGGACACGACTGAGCGACTATCACGATCACATTCACAGTGACTGAGAAATTTTTCAAAATATTTGAAACAACTTGAGTGTGTAAATCTACTTCCTCCAGTTGTAAATTTCAGGAAACAAAGGCAGATCTCATAGTTCCAGTGAAAACTTAGTAACTGAAGGAAAACACTCTGGATTTCAAAAACAGTCTATGAAAAAAAGAATGTGAAAATGTCTTGTCATCACGTCATGTGGATTGCGTATCGAAATGATCATCTTTTTAAGATATCCCGGGTTCCCTAAGAAATGTCAGTAAACTCATCCGCCTTGTAAAAGGTGGCTAGGAGGAAGTTTTAAACGATACCGGTGGCCCGTATCATGTTTCTACGGACAGCCAGGCTCCAAGACAAGAGGAGTGTGAGTGCAGGGGTCCAGGGCTGTATCAGGTCAGGACGGCAGTTCTGCCTTTCTGGACCTCAGTTTCCTCACCTGTGCAATGGGCACCCCCACCCAACACCCCCTCACAGTTCTCTACAAGCAAGTGGGAGGTCCTTGTGGCGGGGGGGTGGGGTGGTGTTGGGACAGGGAGAGGAGGGGACACCTGGGGCACCAGGCACTCACTCTGGCCGTACTGGCCGTACTGGTAGCCAGCCACGGGGTCCACGCTGTAGCCGGTGGCGCTGTAGGTGGGCGGGCAGTACGACTGCGAGGTGGGCAGGCTGTCTCCCGGCTTGATGGAGTCCGCCCGCTGGCTGCAGCTGGCCGTAATGGAGGTGGCGGAGTCCAGGCCGCCGTGTAGCGGCGAGATGGAGAAGTCAGCCTGGGGCTGCGGCGGCACCGCGCTGGGGTTGCTCAGGATGCTCATCACCTGTGGGGAGAGAGCGTCAAGGCAGGGCAGGCAGGGCAGGCGTGTGGGGCCCCCGGGGGACCCCGCAGAGGCAAGCAGGGTGCAGGGGCGACGCCGGGCTGGCCTTGGACAGACCTTCGCTGGAGTGTCTCCCTTGAGGGCCCTGCAGCCTTGCGATCCTCCGTTTACCTGGCTTACTTGCCTTTGTGGGGAAGATGGTTGGGGGTTTGTCTGGTTAAGTCCCGGCCCTGGGAGCGTCCCTGCACTGAGAGCTTTGAAGGCAGGGCAGGCCCAGTCTCCCTCTCTGTTCCCGGGGCCTGAGGGGCACCTTGTGCTTGTCTGCTGAATGCAGGAATACACGTGTGCATCAGTGAATGAATGGAACAGCTAACTGTGTCTCTTCCATCAGACAGGGAGCTCCCCCAGGAACTGCGCCTCCCCATCAGACTAGGATGCCCCTATCTTCCGACACAACGGTTAAACACTCTGGATCTGTCTGGCGTCACCCCCAGTCCTGTGCTATGCCTACTACACTCTCGACTTTGAGCTTCTGCCCCTACACGGCCGGTGCTCCAAGTGCTTTCACAGACGTCTGTGACCATCACCCCCTTCTCCGCTTGGCACGGTTTGGCAGACAGGAAGTCACTGTGGGTGATGGCAAGCCCAGTTCACGTGGTGGGGCTCGTCTCTAGAAACTCAGCTGAAAGAACTTGGTTTTGGTTCATTGGTGTGCTCACTTATTCATTCAACAAACACACACGGATGATGACTATGGCTCCAAGCCTCAGGCCAGGCCCCGGGACTTCAGAGGAGGAAGAGCCCTGGTTCCTGACCTTGGCCCAGGGAGAGGGTCTGGGTCTGGGGCGGGTGGCAAGTAGCGGCAGACCACCAGAATCTGGAGTGACGAGGGGCATGACAGAGGGGGCTGTGGGTGCCTGCAGGAGGGCACTCGGGCATCCCGGGGGTCCAGCTCTTGGAGGGAGGGGAGGGGAGGGGAGGGGTCAGGGGTGACCTGGCCAATCCAGAGAGGATGGGGAGGGGAGGGAGGAGCAGTCCTGTGGACTTGGCCTGCCGGGTACCCTGGTGACCTCCTGGTGATGCCACCATTCATGGGAGGGAGACCCCGGGCGCCGGCGAGGCCCGCCTTGCTGACAGCCTGCTCTGCACGGAGCCGAAGAGCCACACTGCCACCCATGCTGGGCGCGTGGTGCGCTTTCTGACGAGCCCACCCGCCCCCTGGGGAGAAAACGGACTCTGCACATTGGAGCGATGAAGTTTTGGCCGACTGGACGCCTTGTGAAAACTTTCCCCTTCTCGGGTCTGACTCATCCCTGCTCCAGGCAGGAGGCACCGATGTGGAATCCTCAGGCCAGGGTCAGACCCTGAGCTCCTGCACATGCTAGCCCTTAACCCCTACGACCACCTCTATCCTCAGAGCGGGGCCGGCAGGCCGGGACGGGCTCTGCACGCGGGACGTGCTCAGGCATCAGCGGCCCCAGGTCCTCTGGTCCTCCTTCTCTTTCCCTCCTCTTAGCAACGGACTCGGTGTGACTGCCAGTGCAGAGCCCTCCAGAGACGTGTGGGGCGGAGTCATGACGCCCATTTCTCAGATGAAGAAACCGAGGCCCACCCAGAGCTGCGTCTTCCCCAGATCTCACAGCGGGGGTGCCAGGGCCTGACCCCTCTAGCCTGATGATGTCAAGTCTGACTCTCAAGGACGGGTTTTAGACACGTGACCATGAAGGGGGTTCTCACTCCAGGTGGGGGTTCCCTGGGGGTGTGGGGTGGGATCCCAGGCCCACGAGGGGCCTGGCTCCTCAAGAATACTGCAAGCACAGCCTCCCCTGACTCTTCCCGCAATGCACCCAGCAGGCGCCTCTCAGCCTTTCTCTCAAGCCCTCTGTCCTTTCTTTCCTCACCCCACCCCCAGAGCCGAAGTCAAGGACACCAGGTCTGCTGGGGCTGGACTTTGTCTCCACCGCAGCTGGTGAGCTTTGGGTGGGACTTTGCAGGGTGTCAGCCCAGTGGGATGGCGGAAACACAGGCGGAGCTGGGTTTGCTCTTTCCTGACTGTTGCGGCGGGGTCCTGGGCCTGAGGAAGTTGCTGGGTGTGTGTGTTTGGTGGATCTGCGGGGGCGGGGGACACTCAGGAGTCTAACACTGCCCTGGGGTTAGGAGCCCCGATTCTCTTCTAGGTTGCCTGTCAGTTTCCTGATCTAGATCTCGCTTCCATCCGAATTAAGAAAATCACCCTCCCTCCCATTGTCTACCCCATATAAACACTAACCCTGCTCCTCCTTCAAGGAGCCCTGGCCTCAAGAACAAACTCAGGGGCTCAGGGAAAACACACAGGTCCCATTTCCCTTTCTTCGAAAGGATCGTTGTGGGGTGGGAACCCTCTCGTAAGAGTTTGTCAGTTCTGATGAGCCTCTGATATAATCCTTCTCTTTACGTATCACCAAGATGCCAGGCCCAGCAAGGATGGGATGGAGGAGACAAGTCGGGAGGTATTTGGGGAGAGAGGAAGGATGCTTCAGAGGACAGGCTGGAAGGTGTGTACAGATCCATACTCATCCTGCAAGGCAATAGCCACCCAACAAATCTGACTACGTTGCTCAAGAATTATCAGCGGCTCTCTGGAACCTCCCAGATGGACAGGGCAAAGCTCCGTGTGACTGGACCTCCACTTGCCTGTCCCAAATCCCCCCTCCTTCCTACCTCGCACTTTATGTCCCAGCTGTCCCAAACCACACAGTGTTTCCTAAAGACATCCTTGCTTCCTTCATTCACTTACTCATTCATGACACTTCACAGAGCGTTACTATATGCCAGGCTGGAGACAGGGCTCAGCTATGAGCTCTCTGAGGGCAGAATGGAATTGTGTTTCATCCATCACTGCAGCCCCGGTGGCTACACTGTACCTCCTACAAACTATAAGCTCAGAAGATCCTGTCAAATACATGCATGTTCACTTAACAAATATTTATTAAGCACCTAATATGTGCCAGACACTGCACCAGGTATTGAAACACAGTAATGAAGAGTAACAGCTGCATGACCTCCAGGAGCTGCCAGCCAGTCAAGTGCAGGAAGATGGAAACAAACCATATAATTTCCAATACTGATAAGTGCAGTGGAAGAAAGACACAGCATGTGGAGTAGTGAGGGGAGACCTCACTAGCAAGACCAGAGAGAGTCGGCCAGCAGAAGACAGAACAGAGAGGTGTCTGGGCAGAAGAGGCAGCGGGTGCAAAGGCTGGAACACGCCCAGCAGGTCTGAGACACAGCAAGGAGGTCGATGCTAGCCTTCCTGGAATGCTCTGTGAGAAGGGGTTCGTGTGGTGCCCAGTGGCCTGGGGGGCTTGGACCGTGGGCCGTTAAGATACAGCTCAGAATCCGCTCAGGCCCAGGGAGCTTTCCCTGTACTGGGATTTGTTCGGTGGGATTTGCCCTGCAACGTCAAATCGGGTCCACATCTGGGCTGGGTGTGAATGGGGGCTGTGCAGCATCTGCTTGCTCTCTTCCAGGGTGCCCGGAAGTCTGGGGATCAGAGGGCTTCACCTGCATCCAGCCTCCTATCTCAAGGCATGAGCACGTCCAAGCTGATGGGGTCAGACCCCTCTAAAGAGAGCTGGAGCATGGAATGACTTTTCCGGCAAATGAGCTGTTTTACCCCCATTCTGCAGATGGGGAAATCAAGGCACAGGGACGTGAAAAGGAGTGCCTGAGATTGCACCGTCAGGAAGTGGCAGAGCTGGGACTTGAAGCCATGTCTCCCTACCCCTCGCTATGATCCCTCCCCACAGCAAGCTGAGCCAGACAGCATGGGGAGAGAGGCCCGTGGCAGCCCCGCAGGGCAGAGCTCCACAGACCTACAGGGCCCTCGCCAGCCTCGGGCAGGCTCACAGACCCCCACGGGTCCCCCTTCGCCCAGGGAAGCAGGAAGCATTGGCCCACAGTTAGGGGCCCAGCCAGAGGTCTGGGGCCTGCAAACTTTTGAACTTGAGGAAGTCCTGATCTGATGCGGTAATCACCCCCCTCAAGAATGCTATGGCCTCTCCCCCAGTGGGTTTTACTTTTTTCCCAGTGACCTTGCTTTCACTAATGTATTACTTCTTGGTACCTTACCGTTACTAACTCAAAATCAATACCGACCTCCACATCTGTAAGGTTTTATCTGAAGGCCGATCTCTGGGCTGTCCATCAGGCTGAGTGGCAGCCGACCCTTCCTCCCCACCCCCCGCCCCTCGCCCCCTTGGTCTCCCTCTCCTCTAAATCAGTCCCAGCCTCCACTGGACTAAATCAATGAGGGTCCGGCCTCACCTCCCCGCGCCCCCACCTTCCGCCCGCTGGGGAGAGGCTTGTAGGTTTTGGGGGGTGGGGGCCACGGGAACCCAGCAGCAGCCCCCCTTCCACATCCTTTGCTCACCGCCCCCTCCCCAGGGACCTGCCGGCGCTCCCCTACTTTAAAAGAAGGGGATGGGAAAATGTAATTAATTCCCTCCGTTCCTGAGCTGGCCCCGAGGGCCTGGGACCGGTGAGGCTGAGCTGTGAGATCTGCACCCTCTGTGATAACCGAACGTGGCTTTGGGAGTGAGGCTGCAATTAGAAGGGCGATCACCATCGTGGGCCCTCCATGGCCCGGCTTGGGGTGGGCGAGTGGGGGCTGTGGCGGGATGCAAGCGGGCAGGGAGGGGCAGGGGCCGAGACGCATGTGGGCAGGAAGGCGGACCTCAAGGTGAGACTGGGGCTGGAATAACGCCAAGGACCACAGGACCAGCAACCAGGCAGTAGGTCAAGAGCCCCACCTCCTCCACGCCAGGAGACCCTGAGGCCCAAGGCCCTGGTCAACAACAGTTTCACCGAGGGCACTTGGCCAGTCAGGGCTCTGAGGGGTCTCCTTGCAGCGCTGGGAGGCCAGGATGTCTGCATGAGCATTCACACTCTGCCACTGACTAGTTCTGACACTGGGCAATTTCTGTAACCTTCCGTACCTCAGTTTTCTCATCTGTATAATGGGAGCGATAATAACTGTTGCTACCTATAGGGTTATTGGAAGGATTAAATGAGTAAACTCACATAGGATGCTTCAGCCAGTGCCTGGCACGTTACTGATTCTTCGTAAATGCAAGCTCTCCCCCACCTCTCCCTCTCCCCGCAACTTCCAACTGGATTACGTGTGCCATGGCTTGAGAGAGGGCAGATCCAGGAACTCCTCGCTGTCAGGGACCCTGTCTTTTGTCTCTCTTCTGCCCCATGGCGCATGGCAGCCAGCGGGTGCTTTCTGAATGAAGCGTCACTCTGCTTGCACTCTGGAAAGGAGCAAGATGGGCCTTTCTTGCCTAAGGAAAGGCCACACCCGCTCCGGGGGATGGTCTGGGCTGGGGAGGGCAGTTCATGGCCAGCCTTGGTCCCCAAGGGTCCTTGAACCTGCTCACTTGTAGACAGTGATGGCGAATCTCAAAGTCCCAGTGGAGAACTAGCAAGGGCCAGAACTCACGTACCTGCACAACACACACACCGTTCACAGGGACACACACCTGAATCCCAGAAGCTGAGGCAGCTCAAAATGCCTCTTCTCCAGATTGCCAAGAAGCCTTTCATCAAAAGCCCAATAAACCGGCTTGATGAACCTCGCGTGTGCCCTTCCGCCTTTCTTAGGCTCATCAGTGCACTTGTACACAACACGCGTGCATGTAGATGCCCCCAAATACACACAGGACAGCCGGGAGGCACCCTGGAGACGGGCCTCAGCTTCAGAGGTGGGAAACTGAGGCTCCAACAGGCTCGGCGGCTTGCACTCACGCAAAGTGTCACAGCCAATGAGCGGCAGGGTAGCCAGTCCCAGGGCCCATGACAGCCACTCCTTCTGGCCCCAAATGACCAGCTGTCTTGGCACACTGAACACTTCTGTCTCCAAGTCTCAGAAGCGACTAGACCTCTGCCTGGCCTACCCTCTTACTAACTCATCCCTCTGACTTTCACAGGAGCTGCGAGGGGCGTGTTTAGGGGGCAGCCTCTCCCTCTGGTCGAGGAGAGAAGGTGAGGGCTCAGCCTGCCGGGGAAGCAATGCAGTTTCTGTCTGCATGACATGAAGGCTGTCTCTTGGGGCCCAAAACTGCCCAAGCCTGGGGCCGAGGTGGGGAAGCCCGGCTCACGGCCTGCCCTGATCCCGCAGGGCCCCGAGTCCATCCCCGCGTCCCGCTAGACCCCACAGGGGCAGGCTGAAGGCCGGGCGGCAGGCACAGGGTGGCCCTACGAGGCCTTGTCTGCTGAGATAGCTGCTTCTCTGCCTGGGCCACCCAGTGCAAACGCCTGCAGAGTCTTCTAGAACACTGATGCCAGCACCCTGTCCCTTACAGCTGCGGTCCCCAACCTCTTTGGGACCAGGGACCAGTTCCATGGAAGGAATTTTCCCACAGACCAGGAAGGGGCGGGTGGTTTCAGGATGATTCAAGCGCTTTTGCATTTACTGTGCACTTCATTTCTAAACCAATGCCTCCACTGACCTGACGGGAGGTACCAGTCCGCAGCCCAGAGATGGGGCCCCCTGGCTCAGAGACGCTGAATAGTTGACCCGAGGGTCTGGGAATCGAGATTTTCAAAAGCTCATTGCCCAGGTGATTCTAAAGCTGCCAAGTTTGAGAATCACCACTCTCAGATCATCAGTATTATTGCTACACACACAACGTGACTACACATCCGCACTCACGTGGGTGAAATCATGGGCTCACACACAGAGCACACACAGACGCTCACACTGAGACAGGCACGGCATTACACAGACGGGCCAACACGGACACACAGAGGACACGCGTGAGCAACGGCCTGCCCCCACGCCATCCACACGCTGCACGGATGCGCACGGGCTAACAGGCCTGAACACATTCGTGCACACTGCAGCCTCTCAACTCCATGACCGCCAGCTCACTAAGGCCAGCTTCCGTGCCTCCATTCACCCCTGCCCACCCCCGCCAGCTCACTAAGGCCAGCTTCCGTGCCTACATTCACCCCTGCCCACCCCCGCCAGCTCACTAAGGCCAGCTTCTGTGCCCACGTTCAGCCCTGCCCACCCCCGCCAGCTCACTAAGGCCAGCTTCTGTGCCCACGTTCACCCCTGCCCACCCCCGCCAGCTCACTAAGGCCAGCTTCTGTGCCTCCATTCACCCCCCACCACTCCCATGGACGCGCAGACACACATCACAGATGCGCCCCGCCCGTCCGGCCACCCGTCCCCAGCTCCATGCTGGGATTAGTGCAAGCGAGAAATCACCCACCCGGGCTGCCGCCCCCCGCCGCTCCCCCCTCTCTGGCGCTCAGTTCTTGCTAAGAGGATCGGGGCCCTCCCCGCTCCCTGCCCCCTGTGGACAGCGGTAATGGGCTTCGGGTGCTGACTTTGAGCTTCCAAACAAGATTTCCTGCAGGTCTCCCTGTCCCCCGCCCGCCTTTCGTTTCCTTCCATCTCTGCTTCATGGCCCTAGCCCGCCACCCCCTCCACCAGACACAACTCACACAGCAGTCCCCCTGCCCCCACCCAGGAGAGCTGGTACCCCGGCAAGCACCCCTCCCCTGCCCCTGACTCCGGTGCCCCTCTCACTTGTCCCTACCCAGCCCTCCAGCGAGGCCATTCTCTTGCACAAGCATAGAACACTACGGTTCCCAAAGCCATCTCCCTGTAAGCCTCAGAACTATTCTATGAAACTATTAACCCCATTTCTCAGATGAGGAAACTGAGGCTCAGGAGGATCTCAACCAGAATAACCTAGGGGATGAGCGACAGCACTGGGGCAAGAACACTTGACCCCTGACTTCTAGTCCGGTCCTCTAGCCCTGTGCTGGCCGTGGTTGTCGTTTACCATAGATGGTTCTGGGTCATTCTTAACTCCGTGTGTGTGCGTGTGTGCTACACGGGCCCATATGGGGATACTGCATGTTTGAGGGCAGTGCGGGAAGGCACATACGCACGTTCACATGAAGGGCTGTGTGTACGTATATTTGAATTTTGCATGTGTGTCTGTGAGTCCGTGGGCACACGCGTGGGCATTCCGTGTGCATGTGTGTCGTGCATGCAGTATTCTATGAAACTACGTGACAGTGTGTGGCAGTGCGTGCACGTGAGTTCTGTGTGTGAGCTCATGTGAGTCTCGTGTGAAAGTACTTGTGTGCACGTGAGTGAGCACCATGAGTGAGTCTTACATGTGAGTGCTGCTGCGGATGCTGCCCACGTGTCTGGGCACGTGTCCAGCCTGCCCCCCTCGGTGGCCTCTCTGAGGGTGCCCCCTGGGGCCTGGAGGCCTCAGAGGCTCCCGGCGCACTCAGGAGAACTGCCCCCTCCGGCCCCGCCCCCAGAGCCCACCGGCTTCTCTCTCCACTCCATGGGGTAGCTCAACGTAAGTGAAAGTCGCTCGGTCCTGTCCGACCCTTTGTGACCCCATGGACTGTCCATGGGATTCTCCAGGCCAGAATACTGGAGTGGGTACTCTAGTCCTTCTCCAGGGGATCTTCCCGACCCAGGGACAGAACCGAGGTGTCCCACATTGCAGGCGGATCCTTTACCAACTGAGCTGTCAGGGAAGCCCAGTTCAACACAGGGCGCCCGAAAAGACTTCAGGAGACAGGCTCTGTTTGATTGGAGAGGAAAGCAGGGAGGGTAATTTCTGCAGAGCGAGGACTCAGCCAAGACCTCCTGTAAGAGCCTCCTGGTGTGTGGAGGGGGACATGCAGACAGGGGAAGCCAAAAATGGGCCTCTCTGAGAGAAGATTTTCAGCCCGACTGGGGTCCCCCTTTCTGCCCTGGCCAAAGAGCGACCTTGCCCCTGGGTCTGCCCAAGAGCTGCTAGAGGCGCAATGAGCGCCCTCTCCCCACTGCCCATCGCACTGCGGGTGTCCAGCCGGTGCTTGCGTGTGTCTGTGAGTCGTGGGCATACGGTGCGTGGGCATACGGCGTGCACGTGTGAGTGCCGCTATGTGCACACGTGTGCACGTGAGAGTGCATGCGCGGGTGTGAGTTCTGTGCGTGTGCTTGTGAGCTCGTGTGAGTGCTGCGAGAGGCCTATGTGTGCGAATGTGTGTGAGCATGAACTCACACCTGTGACTGTGTGACTCTTCTGTTTATCCCCAGCACAAGGCCTGGCATAGACTGGATGGATGAAAAGGAAGGGAAGGTCCCTCCCCTCCCCTCAGCTCTGTGGGTGTCAGAGCCCCCTCTTCACCTCAGGGGTCCTGAAGGCTTAGCTAAAAGCTGTCTAGAACATGGGGGTGTATGTAGAAATGGGGGTGCATTTAGAAAATGAGGGTGCACATATAAAGTGGGTGGGGTGCACAGAATGTCTTCCAAGAAGCCAAGGTGCTCTCTCTCACACACATTTCCAGTGTCTGGTCAATAAGATGTCAAACTGTATCTCTGGAAACATCTAGAAATACCGGTGGGGGAGGGCCGGCTTGGGCTTCCCTCTCCCTCGGTGGACTCCGGGTTGGCCCCAGCCTGAAGGCGCTCGGTGCCAGGATGGGTGTGCAGGCCCCGTGCTCCGGCCCCGGGACCCGGCGGGTGCTGGAGCCGAGCGGGTGCGGAGGGTTCAGACGAAGTCTCCGATGGTGCGATAATGGGGGGCCGGGATTAGCGCAAGTCCGCTCCGAGCGGCGGCAGGGTTGGAGAAGGAAGGGGCCGATCGCCGGGAAAGATATGACTATTTAAAGATAATGATTGCATAAATTTAATTAGCACACTTTCACGCGGCAAATGGCCGTTTTGTAATTAATGTATCTGGCCTTACTAAGCATGAAGGATGCCATCTCCTCCCCCTCCCCTCCCCTGCTCAGCGGCCCTAATGAGAGACAGAGAGCAAGAGACAGAAGCAGTTTGTCAGCGGCTCCAGGTGTCCGGGGCCTAATTGGCTGAGCTGGGGGGGGGGGCGGGGGGAGGGGGAGGGCCGAGGGGGAGGGGGAGGGGGCCTCGCTGACTTTGGCTGGGCGGGCTGGGAGAGGAGGTAGGGGACAGGGTGGCCTGGGCTCTCGGCGCCCCCGGCGGGGTGGGGGAGCTCTCTCTCAGTAATTACCCGAGACTGGACGCAGATTGGCCATGGCAGGGAGTGAGTGGTGGCAGGGAGGCCTCGTTAGAACCTGGGCCGACAAGCTGGCACGTATCACAATGCGTTAGGGACTCGCTGCCCTGATGGCTCAGGCCCTGCTGGCCCTCTGGGAGGAGCAACGCCCCGAACGTGGAAAGAGGGAATGAAAAGAGGAGCAAACCTCAATCTTCTCGTCTATATAAAGCAGCCCCTCGTGATCCAGAGGCTCACAAGGAAACCCGATCCAACCCTTCCATCCGTAAGCACCTACTATGTGCTGAGCACCTACTATGGGTGCGGGAGGCACTGCCATTCACTCCTTAGCACAGCCATCGAATGATGTGACTTCAGTCTTGGAAAAACTGGAACTCATTTCACCACCCACAGCACCGTGCTATGCCTATCGCGGCAGCCCGGATGCTGGTTGCGTGCGAAGCATTTGTTGAGGCCTTCTGAGAAGCAAAAGAAAGGGCCAGCCTCAAATTGTCTTGTTGACTCGCTAAGTCAATTTGACTCTTTGCGACCCCGTGGACTATAGCCTGCCAGGCTCCTCTGTCCATGGGATTTCCCAGGCAAAAATATCAGAGTGGGTTGTCATTTCCTCCTCCAGGGGATCTTCTGGATCCAGGGACCGGACCTGTGTCTCTTGCATTAGCAAGGAGATTCTTTAGCACTGAGCCACCAGGGACACCTGATCAAATCATCAGGTTCAGTGAAATATGGGTATTGGCTCTTCCATGTTACAGATCAGGAAACTGAGGCTCGAGGAAACTAAAACACTCGCCCAAGTCTGTACAATCAGGAAGTGGTGGGCTGGGATTTGAACTCAGAAAGTGTAACTCCAAAGTCGATTCTCTTTCTAGCATTTTCCTCTTGCAGGGCCAGCTTGGTACCTCGCCCCGCCCCAACCCCATGGTACCATTCTTTGCAGGCTGCCTACAATGCTTGCGTGGTCCCACGGGAAGCCTCTTTGTTAGAGGGGTACAGCAGTCAATTGCAGCAATGTTCCCCAAAGTTAGAGCTGCCTGGTTTTCTTGTCGGGGGAGCAGCTGATGGGGTCGAGAGGGTGTCAGTGGTCCTGACTGACCCTTGGTGGCTGTGTGCGCCCACCTCTCTGACAACGACCCTCTACCCGCTTCACCAGCTGTCCTCTGCCAGCCTCCGCCACCAGCCCCTGCCAGGTTGTCTTGGAGGAGGGCAGGGCAGAGAGGCCTTGAGTCAGCCTCGTCTGGGTGGAGCAGGGCCCAGCCAGCCCTCTCCCGGACCAAATTCAATTTCGAAGCTTAATGAGTTTGCAGAGGAGCCGGGTGAGCTCACGGACGCCACTCCTTGCCGGCTGGGTGGTTCCCGGCCGGGCCACCGAGCGCGCAGCGGCCCGAGCAGGGAGAGCCCTGGGCTCCGTCGAAGAGTGGCGGGGGCACTGAGCAAGTGAAAAATGTCAGAGCAAATTGCTCTTGACAGCGTTAATATCTGCACCTCATAGCAATAATTACATGTAAATAAATAGCGAAATCACACTCAGCTGGAGGCAGCTTGGGGAGGACAGGCACTGCAAAGGACCAGCTGGGGACCCTGGTCGCTCTGCTCCATCCTTCCTTCCCTTCTGAGAAGAGTCTCTGCTCCCCGCCCCCCTCCAACCAGACTGCACTGCAGCAGAGAGCGAGACAGCAAGATCCTGGCCACCACGCTAAACACAGAAGGGAAAAGCAAATGTTTGAGGCCCCCCGCGTTCTCCTCCACCTAGAGGGACAGCTGGGCCAAGCGTCCTCCCAGCCTCTTTCTCTCCTCTCCCTCTAAACGTACATTCCGCCTCCTGGTCTCTCTAGAGAGACGCTGCTGAAATCCACGTCTCTGCCTCAACCTCTCCCCTGGGCACTGCCCGCCTCCCCTTCCGGCCTTGACCTCCACACGTCCACTCGGACCCGAGTCCTCCTTCTGCACGCCCTGCACCTGCTAGGATTACATCAGCCTCTGGGCCACCCAGACTCCACACATCCAGCCATCTATGCCTCTCTCCCAGCCTCGACATCCACTCTGCTGCATGGCGTCACGCACCACGCCAAGTCACAAGGTGACATGGCACAGCTTCCTGGAGCATCAACTTCCCCTGGTGCTAATTAATTTTATTATGATGGCCAACAAATATGGCTCCACAGCGGCAAAGCAGGCAAAATGAGCATGCGTTTTAAAGGTAATCCGTGAGCAGTCTGTGACATGCTGCTCATGACTCCCAGGGCCTTCTCGGGGGGCACATTTTGCACTCTGGAGTGAGCCTCCGGAAGCCCAGCATGCGCCCAGAGTTGCCTCTTGTTGCCATGTGTGGGGACCTCTGGGGGCCTTCTTGGGGGGCACATTTTGGACTCTGGAGTGAGCCTCCAGAAGCCCAGCGTGTGCCCAGAGTTGCCTCTTGTTGCCGTCTGTGGGGACCTCTGGGTTTGGTTTGGTCTGTCTGTAAAAGCAAGGACTATGTCTCATCTACGTCTGAATTCACAACATTTAGCAAAAGCCCTTTAGAGGCGTTTGAGGGAAGACAGAAAAGAAACAAAAAAAAGTAACAGGCTTGAAGGAAAGCGAGGAGGGAAGAGAAAGGCATCGGAAGGTGGAAGATGGTGAGGAAGCTGCTGTCCAGGGAGGTGACAGTCCCCAGACGGGCCTGGGGTTACAGGTACAGAATGGAACTTGGGGGTCCACCCTCTCCTTCCCAGAGGACCCAAAGGCTGCTTCTGCAGGGGGACCCAATCTCCCTCCCACTTCTTGCTCGCGCCGTAGTGAGTTCCCATGAGTCAGCGCTCCCCTGCCCTGGGAGAAGGAGCTCAGAGGGCCAGCCTGCCAGCTACTCCTCCGCCCTGCCTGCCTCGTTGCACAGGGCAGGGAAGCAAGCTCCATTCTTCGAGAAACAAATATCTTCTCCGGAGCAGCCCCCGCGTCCCGCACCATCTTGTTTAGCTCACCGACTAATCCACTTATCGAGGATAAAGCGCCTGTGAATCCCCATTTGATAAAGGCAGCCACAAAATTAGCAGAAACGTGCCCACGGCTCCGATGTACCAAACAAACAAGAGGCTGGGGACGGCCATGGAGAGATGTTGTCTCTTTGCCGGCCCCAGGCTGGGAGAGATGCAGGATGAGATAGGAGCTTTTCGGCTGGCACCCGGGGCTGGGAAGGCGATGCCCTGGGTTGTTTGAGAAGGGGGTGGGGGAAGTAATCAGAAAGGAGTGCCCACCCCATCCTCTAAGGCATGCACCCCAATGCAGCGGGCTTCCCAGCTCCCAACACAATCCAACTACATGACTCTGTACTGACTGCACATCCCAGCTAACGCAGCTTCAGCGCTGACTCCACGCCAAGCAACATTCTAAGCATTTCCTGTGTCAACCTACCTACTGCTCACAACATCCCTGCCAATCAGGCACTGCTGTCATCCACTTTTTATAGGCGACGAAACTGAGGCCCAGAGACGTCAAGTCATTTGCCCAGGATCACAAAACTGTAACCTCTGCTCCCACCTGGAGCGTTATCATCTAAAGCACTCCCATTCAACCACGACCAACTGGAGCTCCACCTGCGTCTCCAAGAACTGTCCCCGACTCTGACAGCAGTCCCTAAACCACCTGGCAGTATCCCCAGCAAGCCACAGTCCCCTCCTCGGCCACTCGTGTAAGAGCCTTCAAGTGACTGGAGGCCGCATGCCCCCATGTGGTTCGACGACTGTCAAGTTACCTCCTGGGGTAACTGCCAGAGCCAGACTTGATCTGCGCCTAGGCTCGCATTTAGTGCCTCTGTCATCGGGGCTGTAGGGACCTCCCCGCAGGCCCTCAGAGGTCCCTGTGCTTTGCCCCGAGGGGCTCTGGGCACTTTGCTGACATGACCTCCTAACCGTGGTTGCAGGGTTAAGGATATCACAGAGACAGGAGAACAGGAGCTTGGGTGAAAAGTCGGCTCTTCTGAATTTAAGTGGCTCCTCCGAGGGTGGCTTTGAGGGAGGGTCTTCCCTGCTCTCGGATCCAGGAGGAGGGAGGACCAGATGGACTCTGGAAGGCTCAGACCCTGTGCTGCCCACACACCCACCAGCTCTAGGGTGGGGAGCAGGGGCAGGTCCCAGCCTCGGGAGCGGGGACATTAATCACAGGGGGGCCCCTGTCAGGGTGGCATCTGGAACTAAAGAGAAACACTCATCAGAAGGCCAAGACTTTTCACCCCTGGTTCCGGGGGCTGGGAGACCAACCACCGCCACGCCAGGAGGCCAGGGCTGGGAGCAGGGCTTGGGGTGAGGTCCCTGCTATGGACATCTGGCCCATCCGTGTCCACGTGAAGAGGAGAGGGAGCCTGGACGGCAGCTGGGCTCCAGCAGGTTCCCACACCCCCTGATGCGGGAACCCAAGGTGCAGCGCCTTCCTTCCCCAAAGCTATGCAGTTAGCAGGGGGCGGGACTGGGAATCAAACCTGAGTCAGGCTGCAGGGCCGGTCGGAGCTCCCGCATGCCCTCTGCACTTGCCCCCTCCAGCTCTGGAGTCCCCCTCCTGTCTGGGATCGGGCCCACCCCACTGCCGTGAGCTCATCTCCCTGCAGCTGTGTCTCCGAGGCCATCACTCCCGGCTCCCCGTCCTCCCCGCCTCGCCTCTCCTGGCTTCTGCCTTCTGCTTCCTGTCCTCGCCCCCCTCTGCACAGCTCTGACCCTGCTGTTCTTCCTCCTTTTCCTTCTCTCTCTCTGTCTCCAGGCGTCTCTCTTCCCATCTCTGTTCCTCTGAATGCTTCTCCCCCAGATTCTCTCACCGTCTGCCCGCCTCCCTCCCTCAGCCTCCCCTCCTTCCCCTTCCTGACCATCCTGCTTGCCTAGCTGAACCCACCTCCCCTCTCTCCATCAGCGTCTCGCACCCCGATCCTCTCTAAGGGTCTGTCCACGTCCTGTGCCCACACACCTCCAGCAGGCAGCTCCCTTTAATCAGCCCTGGAGCTCGGCGTGCCAGAGTCGAGGTCGCCAGGTTGGAAGGCGAGGTTTCAACCCTGGTCCAGCAGGTTGTCAGCCCAGGCTGGAGAAACCCTCAGCCAGCCTCCCCTGCTTCTTCCCCTGAGGGGTTTTGGCAGCTTTCCTCCAAAGCCCCTTCCTGTCCCCTTCCTTTGTCGCCCAGGGTGGACCATTCTGAGTCACTCCAGAAGCTCAGGAGGCATCTAAGAGCTGGGAAGGCACAACACGGTCATTCCGGTCAGTGCTTCTAAGCTTTCCTGCAGGTGGGAATCCCCCGGGAGCTTGTCAAGGTGCAGAGCAGACCTGGAGAGGCGAGAATTCTGCTCTGACCGCCTGGCATGGAGGGAAGAATTTAATTGCTGGCATCGGGCAGACCGGGCTTTTGAATTCTGACACTGTCCCTTGCTGCTGACCTTGAGCTTTGCCTCTTCGAGTCTGCAAAATGGGCGTGACGATTGCGGGCACTCAGAGCTCAGTGAGGACCAAACAGTTAACGGGGCACATCATTGGCCCCTCTGGTTCTGAACAGATGGGGGATTTCTTGTTATTATTGAGGACTGTGTAAAGATGCTGGAAGAAAACCCCGTTTCTTTGGGGCTCAAAGCAGAGTGGGACCTCAGCTGGGACAGGCACTTCCCCAGAGGCTTAGACAGGGAGACTGGAATTGGCTGGGGGTGGAGTCAGCATCCAGGGCGTTCAGGGAAGGACACCGGGGGAGTCAGGGGTGGGGATGGCTGTTCTGTGTGACAGTGAGAAGGCAGCCCCCAGGGGGCGGCTCAGGAGCTTCTGCCCCGGGGCGTCACGTCTCAATTTCGGCCTGGATGCGCACTTTTTGTGTAACACTCGACAGTGTTCTCATGGGACCTTAATCCTCTGGTGCCGCAGGTCAGACCCCCATCTAGCAGGAGCGTCAGCCTCATGCTGGGCTATCATGCTCTCTGCTGGCCCCCAGCAGCCCAGCAGGGTGGAGGGACAGGAGCTGGGGAAGAGATGGGTCTCCCTGTTCAGTGCGCTCAAAAAGGCTTCCCAGGGTTTTGCGCCAAAGTGGGGACTGCCCATGCAACTTGACTGCATTCGCTGTCCACCGGTCAGATCTGCAAGGACCTGGGCATGGCCACGCTCACTGTGCCCTAGGAAAGGCCCGGCTAATCCCCGAGTCTTTCTAGGCAGTGAAAAGTGTGCAGCGCTATAGCACCAGTCTATCATAAAAGGAACGAGTGGGTTAATTACTTCAAGGCAGTCGTCTATCCTGGAGATTGCTGAGAGAGGTCTCAGTCCTGCCCCTGAGTCACTTCCTAAAGAAGGGGGCCTGGGGGTCAAGGTGCTGACGAGAGGTTGACAAGGTGAAGGCTCCCTAATCTGCTGCTCAGGATGTGCCAAACCTCACAACAGCTGCCTCGGACGGGGCCTTCTTTAAAATATAGACTCCTGTCCTCCACCAGAGAGTCTCTTGGACTGCAAGGTGATCAAACCAGTCCCTCCTAAAGGAAATCTGCCCTGAATATTCACTGGAAGGACTGATGCTGAAGCTGAAGCTCCAATACTTTGACCACCTGATGCAAAGAGCCAACTCATCGCAAAAGACCCTGATGCTGGGAAAGACTGAAGGCGGGAGGAGAAGGGGGAGACAGAGGATGAGATGGTGGGATGGCATCACCGACTCAATGGACATGAGTTTGAGCAAGGCTCCAGGAGATGGTGAAGGACAGGGAATCCTGGTGTGCTGCAGTCCATGGGGTCTCAAAGAGTCAGACATGACTAAGCAACTGAACAACAACAACGACCTATCAGGGTGGAGCCTGGGAATTTCTATTTTTAACAGGCATTCCCAATCATTCTGATGCACAGCTTTGGGAACCACTAACTGAGTCTCCTAATCTTCTGAGAAGCCGCTCTCCAACAGTCTTGTCAAAACCAGATCCTGCCTGTACCCCTAAGACGAGGGTTTGCCTCCCCTCACCTCTGCCCAGCACCCCCCTCCCGCATCACCTGGACCCTGGGGGCTCTCCCTGTCCCAAACAGACCAGACAGCCCTGGCGGCTTAGGATGGGATTGTGAGGGGTCCCTTTTGCGCTCAGGTTACATAATCTGACCTCTTATGGCCTCCTGGATTTCCACGGTGGACCCCAAGGAGCCAAGGAAGGCGGTGGTCTGTCCAGCCGAACCTGGAGGCTGAGGAAGGCGTGTGCTTGTGCGGTGGGTGTGGAGGTCACAGACGCTGTCCCGCCACCACTCCCCTCGTCTGAGGCATCTCCTCCTCTCTGGGGGCTTCTGGCTCTTGGTTTGCCCGCTCGACTATTGCCAAACTAACTGGAAAGCCTCGGAAGGCAGGGGTCCTGGGGAAGGCAAACCCGGATGGATGCCCAGTGTCAGCGCAGCTCCACCCGTGCTTACCGGACCCGCTATGCACCAGGCTCTGTGCTGAGGGCAGGCCCCCAGAAAAACCTGGCTCTTGCTTAGGGAGAGAGCAGAATCCAGAAAGTCAGCATCCAGAGGTAAAAGTGCTTCCCCGGGAAGGAGCGCAGGTCGCTCAGACTGGAGGAGGGACGCTTCTCCTCGGAGGAAGTGAAGAGGGGTTGGGAAGTGAAGGTGGGGCGGCGGGAATGTTCTAGCAAGTGCATCACCGACTTCCCCGGGGACCAAAGGAAAGCAGGGTGGGGGCGAGGAGAAGGAAGAAGGGCCCGTCTGCTGGGCGCGCTAGCTGCCCGGCCCCCGGTTCCCCCCAGACTACGCGCACCGGGCCCCACCGGCCGCAGCCGCCCCGCGCCGGCCGGACGTTCCGGGGGCGGCTGGACCCGCCGCCGCTCCCTGACGCCGGCCCGGCCGCCGAGCCCGCGCGTCCTTATCTCGGGGAGACAGTTGTTGGGAATCACTTTGACTGAGTGGTTTTGTCTCCCCGCATTTTCCACTGTCAGGCGGCCTCGGGCCATGGATCAAAGGCGCGGCGGCGGCGGCGGCGGGCGGGCGGGCGGCGGCGGCCGCGCGGATCCGCCGTCCCCCCGGATCCGCCGTCCCCCCTTCCCCGCCCGCGCCCCGCTCCACGCCACCCCCGCCCCCGCCGCGCCCCAGGTCCGCTGGGCCCGGGACCGCGCCTGACCCGCGCGCAGCCCCTGCCCGGAGCCCGCCATCGACGAGCTGGGTACCGAGAGATGGGGGGGGCGGTGGGAGACAGAAACGGGGGCGGGGGGCTGGGGGAGGGGAGAGGGAGGGAAGGGGTGCATGGGGGGAGGGGCGGGGGAGGGGTGCATAGGGGGAAGGTCTGGGGGAGGGGAGAGGGAGGGAAGGGGTGCAAAGGGGGAGGGCGGGGGGAGGGCCTGGCAGGGAGGAGAAAGAGGTGTTGGGGGGAAACCGGGAGAGGCTGTGGGAGATTAGGGGACGGAGCATGGGGGAAGGTCTGGGGGAGGGGGAGGGTCTGGGGGAGGGGGAGGGTAGGGGAGGGGCAGGGGGAGGGAGGAAAAGGAGGTGTTTTCGGGAAACCGGACAGGCCTGAGAGATTAGGGGACAGAGCACGGGGGAGGGTCTGGATTTGAGAGAAGGAGAGATGGAGAAAAGGAGAGTGGGACGCAGACAGGGCCAAAATGGGCGGCGGGAGGAAGGCAGGGGGAGGGTCCCTGAGCGGGCTGAGGGTGGGGTCAGGCCCCCTCCTTCCAGAGACCGGGCTGGCCCTCCTGACTCCCAAGGAGACAGGAGCACAGAGTGGGCGTCTCTGGCTGAATCACCCACGGGAGGTGGGGGCCACGCTCGGGCCTCCTGGGGGACCCTGGCTCACGTCTCAGATGCTCCCAGAAGCCCCAGGAGAGGAGCCTCCTCCCCCTGATTCCTTCCCATCAACTCCGACCCCACAGAAACCCCCTCCAGCCAGAGCAGCTCAGAACACCTGTCCCAACGACCAAGGACCAAGGTGTTGGAGAAAGGTTCCCACCGGGGGAGAGGGCTCAGCCGGGAGGGTCTGGAGGGAGGGGGAACCCTGGAGCTGAGGTTGGGGCAGGTCAGGAGCCTAGACCCAGAGGCAGGGAGGAGCAGGAAACCCCAAAGGTGCCAGGAAGAATTGGCCTGGGGCCCCACACCAGCTCCCTGGTCCGGCCTTGGGAGCCCCCATCTGCAAACAGCTACGGCACAAGCTACCAGATGCGGACTTGCCGTGCGTCTATCAGCACACTTACTCCTCAGACTAGCTCTGAGATGGGGACTATTTATTAGCTCCACTTTACAGAGGGGGTAAACTGAGGCAGACAAAAGCCTGTTCGGAATCGCCCAGGCAGAAAAGAGACAGTGCTGAGGTGGGGCCCAGGCCCAGGGATCCCAGAGCTGCTCTGCCCTCCTACCTCTTAGGGCCCTGGGAAAAGCTGAAACCAAAGGGTTTAAGGACCTCAGAGTCTCACCAGCGAGTGGAAGACAGACTACTTTTGTGACGTGTACTGGCCAACAGCATGGTCTCTGGGGCCAGGTTCAAGTCCAGGCCCCAACACTTGTTAGCAGCTGACCTTGGACAAATGAACTAAACTGCTTGGTGCCACTGTCCCCCACCTCGTCTGTAAGACAGAAATAATTCCAGGTCCTCCCCTTCCAAAGTAGATGTTATGACCATTAAATGGGATAATCCGTATAACGAGCTTAGGACAGCATCTGGCCTGTGGTGTTAGTGCCCCCCAAATTGAATTATTACTATTATTACTGAATATTTATCTAGTGACACTTGGCTGACAAGGGTCTACATAGTCAGTCAAAGCTAAGGCTTTTTCCAGTAGTCATGTATGGATGCGAGAGTTGGACCATAGAGAAGGCTGAGTGCTAAAGGATTGATGCTTTTGAACTGTGATGTTGGAGAAGACTCTTGAGAGTCCCCTGGACTGCAAGGAGATCCAACCAGTCCATCCTAAAGGAAATTAGCCCTGAATATTTACTGGAAGGACTGATGCTGAAGCTCCAGTACTTTGGCCACCTGATGTGAAGAGCTGACTCACTGGGAAAGACCCTGTTGCTGGGAAAGATGGAAGGCAGGAGAAGAAGGGGGCAGCAGAGGATGAGACGGTTGGATGGCATCACCAACTCAATGGACATGAGTTTGAGCAAACTCTGGGAGATGGTGAAGGACAGGGAGGCCTGGCGTGCTGCAGTCCATGGGGTCGCAAAGAGTCGGACACGACAGTGACTGAACAACGTTTGTCTAGTCATACAGGTACTTTTAATGCCCTGATAAACTGATAAATGCACAAGGAAAGCACAACTAACCCAGCATGAGGGGTGAGCGAAGGCTCCTGGAAGGGGCCAGGTCCCAAACAGTAAGTAGGAGTGGGTTTGAGATGACGACAGGGTTGTGGAGGAGACCTGGGCAGGGGATGTAGCGGGTACAAAGGCTTGGAGGCAGGAGAAGTCTGGCTCTCTGGGGACCCTCAGAGTCTCCCCTGCCTTTCCTGTCTGGGGACTTGCCTGGCCTCCGAGGTCCGGTATTGTCCTGCCATCTCAGAGTTCTCCTACAGCCAGGGACCCCAGGGATGGACCGGCCCAGTCCTGAGTCTGCGTGCTGTATTCGTTGCTAATCTCCCTTATTGTCCTCCCTCTACGGCTGGGACGGTCTGGTTCAGCACACTCCCCGTGCTAATCAGAAAGAAGGACCGATTCCCCTCTTTGCATTCTCCTACCGTGCCAGGCAGGTCTGGTTGGCTGAACCCCTGGCCTGGTGGGAAGCCTGCCAGCCTCAGGCTGGGGCCCCAGAAGGTTGGGGAGGGCAGGGAGGAGGCACAGGCTGGAGAGAAGGGCTGGCCCCTACCCGGAGCCCGGGACTGGGGCTCGTGAGCTCCTTTTACAAAGAACTCCCGGGAATCACGGACTCTGCGCAGGAAGGATGGTTCCTAACTAGTGGGTGGCCCACCGCATTCACGGCACAGATAGGGAAACTGAGGCCCAGAGGGGCGAGGCGTCCACCAAGGTCACACAGTGAGTCAGAAGTAAAGTCCAGAGGGAACTCAGATTGGCCACTTTCCAGCCAGTGACCAGCCTGGGCTGGGCTGAGCCAGGCCTCCGGTCCCAGAAAAGAATGGCTAATTCAATTTCTTTCTTTTTTTTTTCCTTTTCCGTTATGGTTTGTGACCGGATATTGAATATAGTTCCCTGTGCTCTGCATGGGACCATGCTGTTTATCTGTTCTATATATAATGGTTTGCTAATCCCAAACTCCCAATCCACCGCCCACCCCGCACCCCATTTCTAGTCAGGGCAGGGAGACGCAGAGAGGGACACACTGCCACTTAGTGAGCTCCTCCCCTGCGCCAGGCACGGCGCCAGGCATGCCACACGAACCATCTCATGTATTTCTTAAAATCCTACTGGGTGACTAGTATTGGCCCCATCTTCCGGATGAGGAGACTGAGACGCAGAGAGCTCGTGTAACTTGCCTGTGGTCACATAGCGAGTATGTACAGACAACCTGGGACCCAAAGCCTGGTCTGTATGATCATCTCACCGAGCCGGTGATGTGTCTGAATTAGACACCATTTCAGCATTTGCCATATTAGTTGCTGAGTATTAGAAAAGACGCTGATGCTGGGAAAGATTGAGGGCGGGAGGAGAAGGGGACGACAGAGGATGAGATGGTTGGACGGCATCACCAACTCAATGGACATGAGTTTGAGTGAACTCCGGGAGTTGGTGACGGACAGGAGGGCCTGGTGTGCTGCAGTCCATGGGGTCTCGGAGAGTCAGACACGACCGCGCGACTGAACTGAACGGTCCAGTCTGCACCAGCCTCCTACTCCTTCACTGATTTTCCTCTGAGCAAATGCTACAGTTACCCCTTTGAGAAGCCTCCTCCAAGAAGCCTGCTTTGACCATGCCCTCCCTTTTCCGAACTCCTCTGCTCTTGCTATCAGATCTGACCAGAAATCCTGCTCAACTGTCAATAACTGATTCTCTCATTGTTCTTTGGTGAGTCTCGCCCAGAAAAGACTTGGGAAGAGCAGAAACAGCTGTGTATATTTCTTTTCTGCACCTCCCTATACTTTGTGTTGGGCTTCCCAGGTGGTGCCAGTGGTAAAGAACCTGCCTGCCAATGCTAGGCAATATGAGAGCCATGGGTTCGAGTCCTGAGTCGGGAAGATCCCCGGAGGAGGGCATGGCAACCTGCACCAGTATTCTTGCCCGGAGAATCCCATGGACAGAGGAGCCCGGCAGGCTACAGTCCACAGGTATGCAAAGAATCAGACACGACTGGAGCGACTTCACGCACACGTGCATACTCTGTGTTAATAGCAGGTGGCAAACAAATGGATGAAGGGCATTGCACGCAGTGACATCCAGGCTGGCTCACCAGCTGCCTCGAAAGCCTTGGGCACAGAGCGAGCTGCATGCAGTGTGGCCTGCAGTGCGCCGGGGGGCTCACCAGCGCTTGTTGGAGGCCCACTGCGGACCAGATACCAGATTCTGTGTGTCACCAGGATGGACCGTCACACACACACTATGAAGACCTTGGTCCCTCCGTCCAGTGGTGCTTGGAAACATCTAGATCTCCCCTTCCCTGCTTGATGACACCAGGCCCATGGGGAGGGGCAGAGGTCAGCTCCCACCTATACCTCCTCAAGGAGGGAGGTCTTGATCGCTACAGATGTATGGTAGACCAAAAAAAAAAAAAGAGAGAGAGAGAGAGAGAGAATCAGAGCATCTGTGGAGGGCAGCCCTGAACCCGCGGCTCTCGTCCAGACTCAGGGAGGCAGGTTCAAGATTCTGTCTTCCCAGAATCCCATTCAGTCCTCTAAGAATGGAGAAAAGCCCAGTGTGTGTGTGCTAAGTCGCTCAGTCGTGTCCGACTCTTTGCAACCCCATGGACTGTAGCCCGCCAGGCTCCTCTGTCCATGGGATTCTCCAGGCCAGAATACTGGAGTGGGTTGCCATGCCCTCCTCCAGGGGATCTTCCTGACCCAGGGATGGAACCTGTGTCTCCTGTAGCTCCTGCATTGCACGCAGCCTCTTTACCACTGAGCCGCAGGGGAAGCCAAGGGGTGCCCTCCATGATAAAAAGACCCCAAAGTCGCCCGGAAGCCAGGCAATAAACCAGGCCCTCCAGTTCCTAGCAGGACTTGCCCATAGGCATGACCTGCTCCCATCACTAGTGTTCAGGAAAGTTCCCCATCCAGGTCTCGCCCGTCTGTCCCCCACCCCCCTCCCCTCCCCCGTCCCCTCCACCCAGGAAGAAGGGGTGAGAAAAGCAGAGACATAAACACGGGTCTGTTTTCACAGGAGACGAGGGCCTCTCCCTGTGGGCTGGCGCTGGGCTCTGACTGACGTGAGCAGGTGGCTGTGTCTGGCGAGCAGCCTCCAGGGGGGAAATAACTGAGCCTTTCCCACTGAGGTAGGTTAACCGTGGACAAAGGGAAGCTGGGTGTGAGAGCAGGATCTTGGCAGGGTCTGTCCCCCTGGGGGCTGGGAGGGCTGAGGATGCCTGGGACCCCGAGGCTGACTCTCTGAGCGCGCAGCTCATCCTTGTCCTGCGCTGGGAGTCAGGCGGAAGGGGCACTGGGCTGCGGGCAGGCCTGATTAGCTGAGTGGACACTGCCCACCGCCCCCAGTTGGTACCCCCATCAGGGCTATGACTAGGGCTGGCAGATCTGTGACTGGTTGGGGGGGGGGGGTCTGGGAGCTGGGCTGTTACTGATTCAGTGAAAGCCAGTTGGGGAGGGCAGATGCTGCAAAAGGGCATTTGGCTTTAGGTCCAGGAAAATCTGGCCACAGACTCTCGGTCATTTCCACAAGCTGACCGCTGACCCTACGCCATCACCCCTGGTCATCGTGAGAAATAGGTGTGTGAGTGGGTGGCTGGGGTGACTCAGATAGCTTTCCCCTAATCCTGGGGAAAATCAGCGTCCTTCCAACCGGGGTGGGTCACTCCTTCCATCCCAGCTCATCCTTTCCCGGGGCCAGAGGGCGGAAGGGGACAGATGGCCTTTCCTGTGCTTTCCACTCCCTGCACCTTGGCGTCCTCTCTTCCCAAGACTGGAAACCAACTCAGGCATTTTCCAGCACTGAGGGGAAGGGGGGAAAAGACAGAACAGATGGAATGCCAGTGCAACAGAGTTGGGAGGTGGGTGGAGAGCTCATCAGGTGGCTGCCGTAAGGCAGCCCGCTCCAGTGTTCTTGCCTGGGAAATCCCGTGGACAGAGGAGCCTGGTGGGCTACAGTCCATGGGGTTGCAAGAGTCAGACACAACTTAGCAACTAAACCACCACCACTACCACTTGCCAGGCACTGTACTCAGATTCTCCTTTAGTCTTCACAGCAGCCCCGGAAAGGTAAGCATCATCACCACAATTTTCAGATGATGAAAGGAGGCCCAGAGAGGTTAAGCCAGTGACCCAGGGCCACACAGCAACTTGGAAAGAGGCAGAACCAGAACTCCAACTTGGCTGCTCCCTGGCGGAGGCTGTGCAGTTTCTCTTGCCCCAGGCTTCCCGAGAGAGACCTCCCGGGACAGGGAGAGCCTGGGAGAGACCCTGAGAAGGCGAAGGGAAGGAAGCTGGAGGCAGAGGAGCTGCTGGGAAGGGAGGAGAGGGGAGGGCGGGGCAGGGCCCAGAGGAGCGCTCACTCGGCTGGGGTTAAAGCCCCATGTTCCTACAACCCGCTAAGCCGGAGAAATGAATTCTGATCCCTCCAAAACCCAACCTTGGAAAATGTGCGAGAGAAGGGTCTCCTTTCAGGGGAGCGGGAAATCCTTCACACCTCCTCCCGACGCCCCGGTAATGCCAGGATGTCCCCAATCTGCTTTGAGGAATGGAGAGATTAAGAATAATAAAAAAATTGCAATAAAATATGTGTGAAGGAGGGGGTAATTGTGGACAAACGCAGCATTCAAATTCATTTTTCAGCTCTTTTACACACCATTTCAATCTTATTTTCTGCTTGTTAATGAGATCTTGTTGCCTGGGCTAGGCAAAACCTTCCAATATCAGGACGTAATTGCACATAATTTTCTCTCCTACCAGTGATTTGCATCAGTTTTTTAAAAATTCTGGGCTATTTAACACCCCACGATCCCCCTCCCCGTCATCCTGCCTACAAATCTCCTACTCCCTCCTCCTTCCCCGTTCCTGGTCCAGCAAGACTCATTTTAAATGCTTATTATAGGCGCAGTGTCGCCAATAAAGGCGAGAAAAAAACACACACACAGAGAGGAAGTGAGGGGGAGAAAAAGGCGAAAGGGAGTTTCCAGTGGCCACTGCGTCAGGGGCCCAGGCTCAGGGGTAAGATCAGGCTTGACCTTATCCCGCCGAGGGCGAGGGGCAGGTGAGATGCGTGGGCCAGGCGCACCTGCTGAGTCCCATCGCCACCACTTGCCTGCTCTGTGACCTTCAGTAAGTCACTTCACCTCTCTGAGCCTGTCTTCCCAAGTCCCAGGGGCCTGGAGTCACTTCCCAGAAGCAAAGGGCTGATAAGAGGCATGGCATCCGTCCATGATCAGCTGATGGATTGTCCTTCCTTGCTGGATCAGGTCCCCTGGAGGCCTCAGCAGATGCCAGAAGGGTCGCGGTGGAGAGGCATTCAGGAGACCCCACCAATAAAGAACTGGAAGGCTCTGAGCTTTGTCCCCGCTGATCTAGGGGGGGAGCTGGGCTTTTTGAAGACGTAGACCATGAACCTGGCCATGGCATTAACTGCCACTGTGGCCTCAAAACGCACTTTCCCCACGTGGATCACAGGACCAACCCTCCGCGGCAGACACGAGAGAACAACTCAGTGGGCTCTGGAGCCAGGCCAGTCGAATCCCGGCTCTGCCACCTTCCCAGAACCTACCAAGGGGCTGGCAGGTGGCAGGGGCCTAATTAACGTCTGCCAGACGGGTGGACGGACGGATCAAAGTTGAAAGTTAGTTGCTCAGTCATGTCTGACTTTTTGTGACCCCGTGGACTGTAGCCCGCCAGGCTCCTCTGTCCATGGGATTTCCCAGGCCAGAATACTGGAGTGGGTTGTCATGCCCTCCTCCAGGGGATCTTCCCGACCCAGGGATGGAACCCGGGTCTCCTGCACGGCAGGCAGGGTCCTTAACTGTCTGAGCCACCAGGACAGTGCTGCATAGCTCCTTTTCCTCAGCTGTAAACAGAGGTCGCCAAGCCTGGCTGGATGAAGCTGGCGCAACCTTTAGCTCATCCACGGCTGGCCCATGGTAAGCACTCGCTCCATGGAAGCCGTCAGCACATCTCTTACAGGAGATACAGTGATCACGACCGACCGTGTGATTGACTTCACACTTAGAGACTACTTTCCATTTTTCATTAGGGGGGGGATCGTAAATATGTAAATCCCTTCACAGGTTCCTCCACTTTAAGCTCCAGAGAGGAGCCAAAGGGGATGACGCTGGGGGCGGTGTGATGGAGCAGGCAGAGGCGTGGTGGCAGAAACGCCTGCTTCCCAGGAAGGCGCCCACGGCGGGGGCCACGGGCCCGGGGTTCCAGCTCCGCCGCCACCCCGACGCTGGGATCTGGGCGATTTTCTCCCCCTCTCTGGGCCTCAGTTTCCACTTCTGACTCGGATGAGAAGCTGCCTCTAAGAAAGCCTGGAGGAGAAGGCAGCCCCAGCCGTGGGCTGCTCCCCGGAACACGGTGGCACAGGCCCCGCAGAAGCCCCGGGACGGGCGGCCTGCCGATGTGACCATGAGGGCCTCCAGCCCTCGTGACCCTCGAACCAGCAGATCCTTGCTCCTGATTCTTTGCTCAGAAGCTCAGATAGGTCAGCGCTGATTATGAGTCCGTGGCCTGTCTCCCCCGTCACACTGGGAGCTCTCCAAGGCACAGCTGTGGGTGCTTCCACCATCAGACTGGGGCGTCCACAGACAAGGGCTCCTCTTCCGTCAGACTCTGGGATCTGAGCACAGAGCCCCCGAGTCGCTCCTCAGGGCGGGGGCTGTGTCTCCCTCATCGCGCTGGGGGATCCAAGGACCCAAGCGGCCCCTCTCTCTCCACCCGTCACCCTTGAAAGTGTGCCCCACTCACGACTCCAACGCAAGGGCTGGTACGAACTGCTCCATCTGCAGGAATCGCATCACCCAAAGGGGTGTCACCGAAGGGTCCTTTGGTCCTAAGTTCTCCTCAGCTGATTTCTAAGAGCTGCTTCCAGGCAAAGCCAGGCCCGTTCACCTGCTGACTCCCTAATGCTGCCAGGCTGGGCTCTGGGGGTGAGTGAGGACCTGGGCCCCGAGGAACCAATCCTCAGGGTCATCTACACCTCTCAGGAGGCTGCTGCCCATATGACTCAGCTCCGCCTATTGGCCCCTAACCTGAGGTCCCAGCCTCAGTGTTCTCATCCACAACATGGGCTGAAGGAGCTTTTCTGTCCACTGAGCTGGAAGGACCGTCTTCCCGAGATGGTTTCCCCTCACTGCCCGTCAGTCTCTCAAAAAGAGAGCAAGGGTGTGCGTTTCTGCGAGGCAGGAGGGCATGGGGGTGGGTCAATCTCAGGCTCTACAAATGAGAGTGGGACCCAGGCTCCGTCCCTTGGTGGAGAACCCCTGGGCCCACCCATCCCAGGACCACACAGATAAGCTGGAAGCGTGAAGACGCTCAGACAGGGGAGGACGTGCATGGAGAATCAGAGCTCAGAAAAGCCGAGAACGTCCACCTAGGACCCTGAAACAGCCCCTGGCACCTTCAGGAAGCATTCGCAGTGTGACTCCAGGGGATCCACACCCGGAAGCCACCCGGCCTGCCCTGACGTGTGTCTGCCTCGCCTGCAGCCCCTGCGCTGCCCTCCAGCAGCTGCTCACCTCCTGACCCCCTCTGCCCCTATCAGACCCCCTGTCTGTCTTCACACCTTTGATGGGAACCTCCGGACGGGTCTCCAAGGTTCCCTTGATCCATCACGCCCCACACGACTGTCCACCCTGAGGGGTGGGCGGAAGCTGGGGCCTCTCAGAGGAGGGCAGGGGCGCGGCGAGCTTTCGTCTGACTGCCCACAGCAGCGGGTCAGGCTCTCCCCTTCCCCCCTCCCACCCCCCGCCTGAAGTGTCTGGGCCCAGACAGCACCTGGAACCTCCTTACCCTTTAATCTCAGTGCTGAACCATGCTCCCCAAGCTAGGGGCCCCTTAATTTGCTAGTCTCTCCTCTGCTCTGTGACGAAAGTGCTCCTTTCAGGGCTAAAGCTCAGCCCGCAATGAGACAGGGGCCTGAGGAGAGCAGCAGAGGGGAGCCAGGTGCCCTGGACGCGCGGGTCCAGCCCAGCCAGCGTGTCCTGTGCCCCCTCTGTGAGGGGCGCTGGAGGGCCCACTCAGACTCCACTCTTCAGATTTCCTCTGATTTGTTTTGCATCACGAGGCTGGGCCCGGGCCCCATTCTCGCGTATGGACGTCCTGGGTCTCTGCAGTTATATCCCTACCCGGCCGGCTGCTGATCCCGTTGTGTCTAAACCTGGCTCTGGAAGGTTAGCTTGGCCAGTTAGTCCTTGGCACCAACGAGATGGAGGTGGTGGCCTTGAACCCCAAAGAGGACAGGTAGGCTCCACTGGAAAACATTCTGGTGGCAGTCTGCATCAACCCCCCAAGTGGGGCCTGAGAGCCTTGGAGCTTCACCCCGGGGAGCTCTGTCTTCAGCTGCTTTCGTTCACTGGGCACTCACAAGTCTGCGCTAGACCTGGGCTAGGAGCTTTACCTAGGTCTCCTCAGTCAGCCTTCCCAACCCTACAAGGTGCGAGCTGGCATCACCCCCACTTCATGGATAAGAAACCTAACCTGTAGAGCGGGGAAGGGACCCTGCGTGCGTGCTCTCTACACGCCAGCTGTCCTGTCCATGGAATGGGGTGATGCTAGCTCCTACCACACGCACAGGATGGAGCTGAATGCATGCTCAGTCGCTCCCGACTGCCACTCCATGGCCTGTAGCTCGCCAGGCTCCTCTGTCCATGGGATCACCCCAGCAAGAACACTGGAGTTGCCAGGGGGTCTTCCTGACTCAGGGATTGAACCCATGTCTCCAGTGGCTCTCCCACTGCCTGGTGGAATCTTTACCACTGAGTCATCTGGGAAGCCCCAGTAAGCCCTCAATGACACACATTAACTGAGGCAAATAGGAAAATCCCCCAAACATGCAGAAAATTAAAGGGTATTAAGCAGGGGAAATATTTTACACCAACGGTGGCTCATTTTTTCGATAATAAATGTTTTAGGCTTTGCCAGGCCATGTGGTCTCTTTGGAAACCACTCAACTCTGCCATCACCACAGCACAAAAGCAGCCATAAATATGTAAATGAATGGACATGGCTGCGTTCCAATAAAACTTTATTTACAAAATCACGTAGTTGGAAGGAAGCAGCTTGCGGGGATGCAGCTGACCTCTTTGGTCCCATTTTTTTCCTTTACGTAACAGATTTCTCATATTACTATATTGTCCTGGCAATGGTTGTGGGGGCAGGGAGGGAGAGAACTAACGTTTATTTGACTCCTATTTTATGCCAGCTCTGTGCTGAGTGCTTTGACCTGTTAGCATGCTGAAGGCAGAGAAGGCCCTTCTTAGGAGGTTAGCAACTCTTTATTTAATCACTCTTGTTTAATGGGGGATACCCCAAAGCTCAAAGATGCTCACTAGCGTAACTCCCTGAACAGTGGGGCTGGGATCCCAACCCCGCTCCAAGCCTCACCTGTTCTTACAGCTGTTCAGGTAAGTTTGCATCACATGTATTCTCACAGACACGAGAGAGGTGTCTCAGAAGGTGGGAGGCAGGGTAAAATGAGTCTTGGATTTAATTCTTTCCCTGTGGATGTCTGAGAGCCTGTCATAGCAGCAAACATGAACTCAACAGTTCTTCCAGTTCGCTCTGATTTCAAGCATCACTGAGTCCTGCTCCCCAGGCTCACCAATAACCACATCAGCTCCAGCTTGTCTTTCCGCCTTCATCTAAAGATGGTCCCACCACTTCTAACAGCTCTCCATCAGGCATGGAGTGACTTAACCAGCAGCCAATCACATGTGAGGGAAGAGTTCCAAGACCCAATGGGAGCAGAGTTCCCGGGCTAGAATCATGCCTCCGCCCAACATCCCCGCCCGACTGATTCTCTCCACCAGGAGGTGGTGGTCTTGCCTTTCACTCGCTAGTCACTCCTGGTGACCAAAGGTGGGAGAGGGAGCCCAGGATGGAATCTAAGAAGGACTACTGCTTCTAGAACAAAGCCGCAACCACAGCTCGCATCCCCTAGGAAACAGCGCAAGGCTTCCATCAGTGCGCTGAAAACGCCGACTGTTACGGTCTGCACAGTCAGGAAGCAGGCGATGGGCCAGATTAACAAGCTCTGGGTGGTGAGAAGTATGGAGACCTATGACGGAAACCTTTTCTCTGCAACTGCCCACTGGGTCACCGGACTTGCAGATGACAAACCCGGGGTGAAAGGCTCACAGAACGACAAGTGAAGGTGGGAGGAGCCCACCCCCACCCGGCCTCCCACGCAAACCCTCTCGAGTTGACCAACAGCCAGCGGTGTGGCGGAGACCACAGGCTTCTTCCCCAAGAGGGAGCCACCTGCGTCCCCCTGAACCCTCGCTGGATGGGCTGGCAAGCCTCTGGCCCCTCGGACCCTGGACAGAGAGGCGGGGGCCCCTACCTGAGGCGACAGGCCGTTGCTGACGGGGTTCATGTGGTTGGAGGCGGCCGCCGGGTTCATGAAGCTGTCGGAGTAGCTGGAGAAGCCGTGGCGGGCTCCGTAGGCAGAGCTGGTGTCCGCGGCTGCAGCCGCCGCAGCGAGGCCCCCCTGGTGCATGGTGGACGGCGGGAGCGGCTGGGGCCGGTGCACGGTGCTGCCCCCGTCTGCAGAGAGAGCCAGCAAAGGGATGAGCCAGCGGCCTGGCCCCAGAGGGTGAAGCGGGGCAGGCACCTCCCGTCTGGAAGGCAGGTCCCCAGCCCCCTTCTCTGGACCTCCATCCAGCAGAGGTTGGGGGGGAGGGGGCTGCCTTCTCTCACTACTGGGGATGGGACACCCGGCTTCTGAGCAGGACACCAGGAACTGGCAGGTCTCGACTGATAACCGAGCAACATTCCAGACAACTTCTCCACACCTACTGCGCACCAGCCCTGTTCTCAGTGATTGGCACATAGTAGGTGCTCAATAAACCTTATCTGGGCTAAAACTCAGATCTCATTGAGGGCTCTGTCAGTCTGTTTGGCGCTGTTGGATAACATTTGGTGAGCACCAAAATCACCAGTGCTTTCACAAATCCCATCCAAGGGTATGAAGCAAGAATGATTCCCATTTTACAGATGAAGAAACTGAGGCTCAATGGGATCAGGGCCCACCCTTGCGCAAGGTGATGTGGCTAGGGAGCAGGGGGCCAGGGTTTGAATCGCCACTCTGTTCCTAGCCGCTGGGCTGCTCTTCTCTGTCACAGCCTCGCCACGTGGTCTTCCAGCAGATGGGACCTTCACCGTGGGCGACGGTTCAGTTTCTCATCAGGAATCACAAAGAGGCCTCTCTCCCCAGCTTCTAGAACTCCAGCCTGCCTGTCCTCTAAGAGGAAGCCACGAGGCTCCTCCATGAGACAGAAGTCAAGCAGTGGGTTCCTGCTGTGTGCTAGCGGGGTGGAGTGGAGGGAGTAGGCAGAGGGCAGACAGCGGGGCATGGGCCAGGGAGGAGGGGTGCTACCCTTCTCTACCTACAGGGCCCACCACCGTCTCTTCTGAAATTTAGTAAGATCCAAGAGATTCATGTGACTTTCATAGTTTGAGAAGCTCTGTTAAACGTGCGCATGGAGGCGACCTTGCTTCTCTTCACCTGGATGCAGAGGCAAGAGGTTCAAGAGCAGGACACCATCTCTTTTATCTTTACTGTCCACATCAAAGCAGACAAACACGGTCATTAAAGAGCAAGAAAAACAAATAACCTCTCTCCCCTCCTTCCGCCAAAGAAAACAATTTTTATTCCTTCTTTGCCGAGGAGGGAAGACGTGGGTGAGGGCCGGGTGGGGAGATAAGCGGGGGATGGAGGGGCGGGGCAGATGAGGGGGCAGGGGGGGTTGGGGGCGGGGCGGGTGAGGGGCGTGGCCGAGATGCCAGGATGCAGCTGAGACTCACCTTGGGAGATGGTAGTGGTGGGGTAGGTGGAGTCCGGTAGCTGGTAGGGGGGCAGCGTGGGCATGCCAGTGGGCGGGAAGCCACCTGGCAGAAGGTGGTTGAACGCTGCCAGCTGGTTGGCTCCTGCCTGCTTACGCCAGCGGGCACGGCGGTTGCTGAACCAGACCTGGGAGACGGAGAGCCGAGCGATGAGCCCTCAGCCTGGTTTCCGGCAAGGCGCTGAGGCACAGCTAGAACCGGGCCCCTGCGCCATCACCCTGAGTCCAGCCAGTGTCCTCCTCCGAGGAGAGCCCCACCTTGCTGCAGCTCAGGACAGTTTGCGAAGCACGTTCATGGGTAGGATCCCATTCTGTCCTCAGGACCTCACTACCCAGGGACGAAGTCGTTGTTATGACCCCCATTTTACAGATGGGCAAACTGGGCCCCAGAGGGGGGGAGGGGCTTGCCCACGTGACAGGGTGGCCCGAGCGACTCTCAGCCCAGTGCTCTTTCCCTGCAGCTGCTCCTGCCCTGAAGGAAGTCAGTGGATGACCATCCTTGTTCATCCATGTTGCACACGCCTCATCTCCTCCAGGAAGCCCCCAAGGAGGAGGCCACACATCCAGAACCCACCTGAATGAGACCCACCTGCCAGACTCGGATGCAAAAGCTAGTTCTGCGTCTGGAGCCTGAGGCCCTGCTTGGCTCACGCTGCACAGGCTCCCTGAGTTAGGAAAGCGCACCACCCCCATGCCCACCCCCAAACACAGGGACTCACTGATACCCTAAGATCTCCGAGTCTCCCTTTCCTCCGAGCCCTGTGCTCGCGCTCCCTACATCTGTCCATACGCAGACCCATGAGGCCTTCCTAGTCCCACTGACCCAGGGGGAAACTGAGGCTCACAGAGGTGGGAGCACTTGCCCACAGCCACATGGCTAGTCTGTGAGGTCCAAAGTTCAGTCAGTCTGACTTTCTAGAACCCTCTCGTCTGGATTTGCAGCAAGTTCCCTGGGATAGGCCAGAGAAATATGAGTGTACAAAACGGGGCTCCTGAGAGGTGGTGCTTCCCCACCTTTGGACTTTGCATATGCTGTTCCCTCCATCTCAAACACTCTTCCCAGTGCTGGCTCCTTGGCCTGCAGGGCTCGCAGAAACGCCTCCTCCTGCTCCAGTGGGCACTGCCTGCCTCAAAAGTACTTTAGGCCAGTCCCCACCTCCTTTTCTCAGGAGGCCTCCAGCTGTGAGCTCCCTTACCCGAACAATTATTGTCTTTATCCATTTTTCTTGTCTCCCCTCTGGCCCTAAGCCCCACAGGCAGAGGCCAGGCAATCCTGGCCCCCTGCTCACACCTCTATGGGAATCCTTGTTGAATGAATGGATGGATGGTGGGAGGCAGAGATGACTCTGGTGAGTCTCTGCTGGTGCTGCCCTCCGCCCTCTGCAAAGCCCAGTGCGGAGTCCTCCCCTTCATGGGTGACGGCCTAGGCCTCCCCTGGCACAGATCACTTGAGACCCTCAACCCTCTAGTCCGCGTCTGCTGCTGACCTGCGGGAGGGGGAGTCTGAACGGGGGTGGAGGCGTGTTTGTGTCCCCTCGGGTCATTTGTCTTTTCTCCGAGGGGAGAAATGGCATTCGGTTTTCCGAGCTGGATGAACAGAGCTGCTGGCTCTGACCCGTTTAGGGTTCACAAAGGAAAGAGATGTGGTGGCCAAATAAAGATGAAAAAAACTGGCTTCCACATGAAATGCAGGGCCTGGCTGCTCCCACCTCCCCGGGGCAGAGAGGGCTTCCCCAGGGGCGTCCAGGGCAGATGAACGCTGGCCAGGCTGACTGAGGCCCTCTGAACAGCTCTGTTTTAAATCAGCGTTTCCCAAAGGCTGGGGCTCCTGCACTCCAAGGTGGAGACACCTCCCCAGAGGCGAGTGACACAGACATTAGATAACCTTGAACCACTCCCATCTCTTCAGGGCCTGGGGTGTGTGGAAGAGAAGGTCTCAGCTGGGTGCTCAACGCCCTTCATGCCTTCCTAACACTCATCACGGCCTCCCTGGTGGCTCAGCTGGTAAAGAATCCGCCTGCAATGCGGGAGACCCCAGTTCGATTCCTGAGTTGAGAAGGTCCCCTGGAGAAGAGAAAGGCTACCCATTCCAGTATTCTGGCCTGGAGCATTCCATGGAGTCGCAAAGAGTCAGGCATGACTGAGCAACTTTCCCACACACAACATTCATCAACCTCTCTTTTTAAGACCCAGAGAGGATGCCCTGCCAGGGGATGCCTTCCTGAAAAACCTTCCCAAGTTGTCTCGGTTTCCCTGTGTGTGTCTCCAGTCGCCTTCCTTCTATGAGAGAGATGTGTGCGTGCGTGCGTGTGTGCCCAGTCGCTCAGTCCTGTCTGGCTCTTTGCGACCCCATGGACTGTAACCTGCCGGGCTCCTCTGTCCATGGGATTCTCCAGGCCAGAACACTGGACTGGGTGGCCGTTTCCTTCTCCAGGGGATCTTCCCGACCCAGGGATCAAACCCACGTCTCCTGCATTGGCAGGCGGATTCTTCACCCCTGAGCCACCTGGGAGGCCCCTGAGAGTGATGTGCATGTTTATTTTAAAATACACTGATTTTATTTTATTTAAGGACGTGAAGATATGGATATTGCAAAAGTGGCCCAAATCCTGAAGACGGTGGAGAAGGATTTATGTTTGGGATACTCTGCTCTGCTTTTGTTTGTTTAGAGAGGGTCATCTGCAGATAAAGAGGACTCAGCTAAGGCGGGAACGTTCTCCCGCCTTCTCTCCTCGGCCGCCTGGCTCCTGCTTTCCTTACGTCCCTCCCTCCCATCTCCAGGCGCTCCCAGGACTCCACTCTGCGTCAAGCAGGACAGGAAGGACAGAGGGTGAGTAGGACATGATCCTAGCCCTCAAGCTGCCCTTGGCCTGGCCATATGTCAGGCATGTCAAAGGACAGCTGCTCTTCAGTACAGTCAGCTTAGACGGGCTGGCGTGCGAGGGGCCACGAGGAGGTCTGAGGAGGGGCTTCCAACTCCCCCCAGAATCCAGGAGGACTTCCTGGAGGAGAGGGCATGCCTTTTGCTTTCTCTTTCTCTCCTCTTCTTCCTCACTGTCCTATTTCCACGGGGCTGCCCCCAGTCCAGCAGGCATCTCCATCTTCACAAACTGTGACATCACACAAGAGTAGGGGCTCTGGAGTCTGATCAGTTGCCTGAATTTGAATCCTGCCTCTGACTCTTAGCTAAGATGGCCAAATTCTGTTATTCCTCTGAGCCTCACTTTCTTTGTTGCTAATAGGCTCAGTTTTAAAGAATCTGCCTGCCAGTGCAGAAGCCACAGGAGACCCGGGTTTGACCCCTGGGTTGGGAAGATCCCCTGGAGGAAGGCACAGCAACCCACTCCAGCGTTCTTGCCTGGAGAACCCCCATGAACACACAAGACTGGCAGGCTACAGTCCGTGGGGTTGCAGAGAGTCAGACACAGCTGCGCGACCGGGTACACGCACAAATGATAGCCCCTACCTTCTCGGTGGTTCTGGACCTCAAGGCAGTTAACACAGGCAACGTGCTTATTTAGAACAGCATCTCCAACACTTATTTTGCTGGAAAGCCTCCGACGTCTGAACTGGAAGGGCTCTTAGCCAGTACGGACTGCAAGCTTCCTATTTACAGGTGGAGAAATGGAGGCTCCCAGAAGGACGGTGGTGGACCCAGAGCCCCACCCAGAATCTTTGATCAGGGTTGAGTCGTTTGAAAACAGAGGCTGAGTTTTATTACTCCTTTTTGGTCCTTCTCTCCACCTCTTGCCCTGGGAGCAGGACACCATAAGAAGAGTCTGATGACTGGGTTGAACGTCTCATCTGGCCCTCCTTCCAATGCAGCCCCGAGGAAAGGAGCACACAGACTCGGGCTTGGGTCCCAGGACAGCCGCTTATTACCCAGGAAGTTGCTTCTGCTAGTGAAAGGTCAGGCTTCTCATTTGTAAAATGGAGAGACTGACTGTCCCTGCCTCTTCTTAGGATCATGGTAAGGATGATGAAGATAGCGCATGTAGGCCGTTGAGCAAGCGTGCCTGGCACGCGAGAAAGGCATCATGAATGTCATCCAGTGGAACGAAAAGATTCAGTTTAAGTTATTAATTAGTGAGTCCCTCCAGTGCCTCCCAAATGGGATTCGGTTCAGAGCTCTAGCCCGCCTGCCCCCAGGCAAACAGCAGGGCTCCAAACTGGGACCAGATGAGCTGCACGCAGCCCTGGTCCCTGGATGCTGCTCATCTGGAGGACGGGATGTTCTCCCAGGCCTTGTGGGAGACACCTGGGCTGGCCTTGGGGGCTCTCAGCTCTCAGCCTCTGTTTCTAGAAGAGACATGCAGACTTCGGAATCTCGGAGCTCAGGACGAATCAGATTTGTTTACCTGCAAGGAAGATGTCTGCGAGGTGGGGGTCGGGCCCCCAGATGCTTAGAAATGAAGACCCCTCCGGGGAAAGGAGTCACCGGTCGCCAGGCACGTGTCCTGCCTCGCGCCCCTTTCCCACCCTTCCTAGTGGTGGGGCTTCCTGCAGACTGAGATGGGCATCTCCGCACTGGGGGTACCATATAACCCCACACAGTGCCCTGTGGGTTTCCGAGGGAGGTGCCTGACCCTCTGCTGGCGGGCAGGGCTGGAGGGGAGGCAGAAGCGGTGAGACACGAGTGACGAGGTCCTGCCTGAGCTGCGCCTACCGGCTTCCTTGCCGATTTGGACGCCAGCCCTGTGACAGCGGGGCTTTCTGTCTGCCAGGTCCCTGGTGCCTAGAACAGCACCTGGCACACAGGAGGTGCCCAGTGTGACTGCTACATGAATAAGCCTGGAGGTGCGAGGGTGGCCAGAATTGGGCCCACCAAGAATAGGTGAACTTTAATAATCACAGCCCCTACTCAGGGTACTTCCTGACTCTGTGTGAGCCTGTTTACATGTTATCATTTAGTCCTCGGAACGAAGCAGACCCTGTTACCATCATCTCTGTTTTGCAGAGAAGGAAACCAAGGGCGAGGGAGTAAGTGATGGAGCTGGAATTAGCACCAAGGCATCTGAACCCTCTGGCACCTCCCAGTGCCCCTGAAACGCACAGGACTGCCAGACCCCTGAACTATAGGCTCTTAGAATCAGAGGCCAAGACCGCAGAAGCATCCAGCCCTAAGATCTAAGCAGAGCTCAGAGGGCTTCAGGCCCCAGGCCGCCCTGTCCACAGCAGGAACCCTCTCACTGGGGCCTCCCATCCCCCGGACATCGCACTTCAGCTTGAACACTTCTGGTGATGATGATCTCAGCACCTCCCGAGGCGGCTCTGACTGTCAGTAAGCCAGGACCCTAGAACTTTAAGGAGCCTTCATGCTCATTCAGTTTGGCCCCTTTATTTATAGAGGAGAGATTAAGTTTCAGGAAAGGAAACTGATCTGTTGAGGGTGATACAGCTGATCAGAGGCAGAAACCAGTGGGAACCCAGCCTGCGGCTCCTGGTCTCCCCCTCCCCAGCCCCGCTCCAGGGCCTCTCAGAGCAACTGCATCCTCCAAGCCTTCTCCTCTCCAGGCCAAATGCTCTATTATTCCTGTCTTGATTTGGGGGGCGGTCAGTCTGTTCATTCTTTAAAACTCAACGTGCATTGATCCCTTCTTTGCTGTGATCAGGCCCAGTTCTCAGGCCACGAGTCGGGGGAGAGCCAGCCCCGCCCTGGGGCACTGAGGGTCTGCGAGGGGACCAGCACGTGGAACACGGCTGCCTTGGCCCCCGCGCCGGGGATGTGCCTGCGTTCTGCTGCTCCCCCTGCTCTCAGCGCCCCCTCACCCTCAGACCTTGAGTGGCACCTGTTTCTGAGTCCCCTGGGCCAATAAAAGCACTGCCCTGACAGCCAGGACGTTTTACAAGGAGCGGTCAGGCTTCAAGGTGGTGGGAAGCAGCCGTGGCCGCCAGACGTGGGAATGAGAAAGCACCCAGGAATGTGCCCAGGAGAACAGCTGCAGGGGGATCAGAGGCGGAGGAGGGAGGCCCGGCCGGCAGCTCGGGTGTCACCCTGAGGGGCGGGGGCTGGGATGAGCCAAGCTGGCTGCGGCCGCTCATCTGCACCCCCCAGGGTCTCCCTGCGTGGCGGCCCAGGGCCCCCCACTCCAGGAGGGGTGTGGTGGGCAGAGGGAGGTATGCTGGTCCCCGGAGTGCTCAAATGCCCGTTTGCTTCTGGCACATCACTGCTTTCAAATGCCAGGCTGAGTCCATTTCTCCTTCCCAGAAGGAGAGAGCCTGGGCTTGGTGTGCACAGGCCTGAGCTCTGCACACACACCCCCGGCACCGCATCACTTCTCAGTGACTGTGCCTGCGATGAGTGGCCAGCCTGGCCTGACAAGGGGCTCTGAGGTTCCCTGGGGTCCCGTGGGAGGAACCCCCAGCAGCGGCCACAAGGTAGATGGCCGACAGGAACTCTCGGATCCCTCTCGGATAAGACAGAAGAGCCCCCAGTGAGCAGCCCAGTCTGGCCCCTCGGCAGACTCAGCTCCCCGTTCACGGAGGGGCCAGGCCAAGACGGGCTCCCACAGGAGCTGTTCATCAGCCTCCCTTCCTCCTCCGCCCCTCCCCGCCCCCCTGACCCAGCCAGGCCCCCAGAGGCTCTGACTTAGGGAACTACAGACATCGTGCAATCTGAGAACTCAGCTTGGGGAGAGGAGGCGGGTCCTTCCCCCATCCCCACTGCAGGCCTTGAACCCTAAACAGACATGGCTCTTCCTGTGCCCCACCTTCCGCAGGCCCACTGATCGGGCACCAGGCGCTTAGCGGGTGTGGATGACCACAGGGTGTTTAAAGTCTGCTCACACTTCCCCGGATGCTTCTAACTGGCCAAGAATATGCGTCCAGGCAGCTTGCATGCTTCCCATAACAGGAAACTCATTACCCATCCTAGGAAGCTAGGTCTGTTCTGGAAAGTTTTGTCCTGAATCTTTCCTCCCCTCCTCAGAGATTTGGAAGTGCTTCTATTTCCTGAGCCCCCTCTCTTGTGGCTGAACTAATGCCCTTCTTTCCTCCCTCCCTTGCCCTTTCCTCTTCCCCCTTTCTGTCTCTCCCTCCATCCCTCCTTCCTTCATCTTCCTGAAGTTCTTGGTCCTCCCAGCCCCTCCTGGCTTCCCTGGGGCTGTCCAAGGATTGGTTAGCCAATCGATTAACGTTTGCTGCCCATTTACTCTGTACCAAGTGCTGGGGGCATTACTTGTCCACACAGTCCCTGGACCACTTGCCACAGAATCCCCACTCCTACTCCAGGGGCCCACTAAACCCCCTGACCCTGGCCACGCCCTCTCTCAATCCTGGTCTCCAGATGATGTGTGTGCTGTGGCGCACGCTTAGTTGCTCAGTCGTGTCTGACGCTTTGTGACCCCGTGGACTGGAGCTCGCCAGGCTCCTCTGTCCCTGGGATTCTCCAGGCAAGAATACGGGAGTGGGTGGCCATGCCCGCCTCCAGGGATCTTCCCCACCCAGGGATCGAACCCGGGTCTCCTGCAGCTCCTGCACTGCAGGTTCTTTCCCACGGAGCCGCCGGGGAAGCCCGTCCAGACGGCGCCCGCAGCACAAGGCCCCGGTGCCCCTCACCTGCACGCGCGCCTCGGTCAGCTTGGTCCTCTGCGCCAGCTCCTCTCGGGTGTAGATGTCTGGGTAGTGGGTCCTCTCGAAGGCCTTCTCCAGCTCCTCCAGCTGCTCGGCCGTGAACGTGGTCCGACTACGGCGCTGCTTACGCTTCAGAGGGAGGTCGGGTTCTGACTCCACGTCTGAGCCCTCATCCAGACGGTTCCCTACAGCCAAGCGAGAGGGCAGGAGAGGGCGGGGGCCCAGTGAGATGGACGGGAGCTGTGTGCCCACCTTCAGGCCTCCACAGCACTGAGGGTCAGATCCCTCTGAGTACAGGAAGGACGTCCCTCACGGCGCTGTTTATCAGAGCAAAGACTGGGAGGCAACCTCCCAGTTGAGGTTGAGAGAGGGCGTGGCCAGGGTCAGGGGGTTTAGTGGGCCCCTGGAGTAGGAGTGGGGATTCTGTGCTGCTGCTGCTGCTAAGTCACTTCAGTCGTGTCTGACTCTGCGACCCCATAGACGGCAGCCCACCAGGCTCCTCCATCCATGGGATTTTCCAGGCAAGAGTACTAGAGTGGGGTGCCATTGCCTTCTCCTCCCTGCCCACCCTAGGGGACTGGTTAAATACCTTACGGTCCAGCCATTAAAAAAAAAAAAAAGCACCCTGTAGTTGGGCATTTAGGTTATCACCACTGACGTGAAAGGATGGACATGGAATAGGACTCGGGGGATGCATTTGTCAAAATTCCTAGAACTGAACTCTCCAAAAGGGGGAGAATTTTTCCCATTTATTCACTGTACCTCAATCAACGTGACTTTTAGAAGGCAAGGCATAAACCAGTGTGCAGAGCCGAAACCCACTTTTGGAGAAAGCACGCATAGCACATTGTGGAACACCACACTCAACAGATGAACAAACGCGAGCCTTCAGGATGACAGGACTTTTGTTTTCTTTTTGAAATTTGCTTACAGTTTAATATTCTTTAAACGACGATCACTTAGACGACGACGGGATCGCATTTTGGGAAAACACTGCAGAACCTAAGTGAAAGGGGAGCAGGAAGAAAGGCAAGGACCGAGGAAGTGGGCAGACGCTTGTGCCCGGGCTGGCAGCCAGGGAGCGCAGGTTCCAGGCGTGCTTCTCCCCCAGATGCCTTGCACTCTGACCCTGGGTCTCGGATTCCCCATTCTTCGCCATGAAAGGTTTAGACTACGTGACTTCCACACCCAGGCCCTTGCTGCGCCGTTCCAGGATCACTGAGTGATCTTCCAGGCTGGAGGGGGAGACCTCGCCTGGCGATCTGGGTAATGACTATGACTCCCCGCCGCCCCACCCCCCCGGCATCATCCCCAGTAATTTCCACCCTGGAGCCCAGGGGTGGGTGAAGGCCTTTGCTTCCTTTGCAGAGAGAGCTCGGGGGTCTGGGGCCAGCCCACGTCCTGACTCTGGATGGGCTGTCAGGCCAGGGACCTACTCCTGTTCTGCGTCTGGGAGAGGAAGGCAGCAGGAAGGGCTTGATCAAGCTCCTCAACAGTCAGGGCTGAACATACCTTGGGGACTGAACTGACTCTGCCCACAAAGCCTGGGCCTCTCACCGTCCCTGATCTGGCATAAGGAATGCTAGCAAGGGGCATGCTGGGGCTCTGAGACCGCGCCCTCAGGAGTCCTGGGGGCCCTAGAGGGGGCGAGGAGAAGGGGGCTGGCGAGAAGAGGAGGCCAAGGATGAGAGGCGGGGAAGCACGCAGGGACGATCCCCTCTCCCCACGCCTGCGTCTCCCTTTCCTTGCTTCGCTTTCCTCTCCCTCCTTTTCCATCTCCACCTTCAGTGTTCCTGGAAGGATGCTATGTTTTCTCCTTCCCCCCTGCGGAGCACTGACGCAGCACCAGCCGTGTGCCACGCACAGACTATGCATGCAGGCCATGTTCTGGGAGATAGCCTGAGTCGAGCCTCAGAGCCTCAGCGTGCATGCGCCTGTACTACAGACGGGAGGAACTGAGTCACAGAGAAGCAACCGAAGCGCCCACAGTCTCAGTGAGCATCCAGATCCACACTCAGGCCCTGCTTTCCTGGTTCCCGTCCTGTTCCTACCAACGGCCTCAAAGGTTGCTGACCCGAATCGGTCGAGGCTCCTCCCACAAGGGACAGCCTTCTCCCAACCCTGAAAACAACACAACACCCAGTGCAGCTTCTTAGACGGCAACTGAAGGTGAAGGAAAGGCCTTCCAGGCCGGGGGAAGAGTGTGTGCAGAGGTCTGGCGCGTCAAAGGGCATGGGGGTGAAGCTATAGTGGGGCGGCGCCCATGGCTGACAGGTCTTGGGCAAAGCCCCTTTTCCCCCAGATCACCTATCCTCCATCCTGCTGACATGGCCATCTTCCCAGGTGGCGCTAGTGGTAGCCCCCGATATGCAGGAGACATAAGAGACTTGCGTTCGATCCCTGGGTCAGGAAGATCCCCTGGACGAGGAAATGAAAACCCACTCCAGCATTCTTGTCTGGAGAACCCCATGGACTGAGGAGCTTGGTGGGCTAGAGTCCAGGGAGTCACAAAGAGTCAGACAGGACTGAAGGGACTTAGCCAACATGGCCATTGGGAAGTCATCCCTGCTTTTCACTGGCCACCGATGATGACGCTACGTAGCAAGGAACCAACGGCAAGGGAGATGTGCCTTCATCGCTGCCTGTCTCAGCCCTAAAGGCAAGGACCTGGGGTGGGTCCAGCCCCTCCCTCTGCCCTCTCCCAGCTGCTCAGCTCCCCATCACTGAGAGGGGGCCTCGACGGGCACAGGTGGCATCTGGGGTGCCTTCCCCAGCATGGCTGGGGCTCAGAGCCAAATACAACTAATCCCAAGGATTCATTTCCTGCAACTCACTGCATAGCTTCAGTTTTCTGACATTGACAAGGAGAGAGGGCCCTTGGGGCCTCAGAAGGAGGAAGCAGAGGTTGGCAGGAAGGGAGGCCGGCCCGCAGACAGGGAATGGGACAACCGGCTCTGTCCTCTCCTGGGGACTTTGGGCTAGGACAGCAGCTGAGATGAGGAGCAGGGTTGCCCGGGGCAACGCCTACGGGCAGAGATTGAACTTGGAGCTGTGAGGTCAGGCTGGGGAGGAGATGCGAGCCCCAGTCTGATGGAGGAGGCACAGCCCTGTCGTGGGAGAATCTCCAGCCTGATTAAGTCTCAGTTCAGTTTAGAGCAGCGCCATCCAACACAACTTTTCTGTCATGTGGAAATGTTCCAGGTCTGTGCCGTTCCATATGGTAGTATCAGCCGCCTGTGGTTCTGATCACTTGAAATGTGTCTAGCACAAGATCTGAGTTTTTCATGTTATTTCATTCTCCTGCAAACTTACATCACCACACAGGGCTGGTGGCCACCCAAAACAACAGCATGTCTTTAGCACTATTGGTCTCTCTTTAACAAGGAGAGGACAGGCTTCAAGTTCTTTCTGCCCACACTAGTCTCTGGTAGAATTTAATGACCTCAGTTGTTTTCAGGGTATTCGTTTGTATGGGTCCCAGCTGTTTGTGGGCTTCCCAGGTGGCGCCAGTGGTAAAGAACCGGCCCACGACTGCAGGAGACACAAGAGATGCAGGTTCCATCCCTGGGTGGGGAAGATCCCCTGGAGGAGGGCATGGCAACCCACCCCTGTGTTCTTGCCTGGAGAATCCCATGGACAGAGGAGCCTGGCAGGCTATGGTCCATGGGGTCACAAGGAGTCAGACACGACTGAAGAGACTTTGCACACACGCATCTGTTTTTAGGATGTGATACGTGTATTCCCTTTACAAGAAGATCAGTTTCCTTGAATTCAGTTTTTAAAGATACCTTTGTACCGAGTAGAATATTCCTTAATAATAGGGCAGGCTGGAATCAAAGTCATGCACGCAATCAGCAAACGACCAATGCAGGATAGGTTCAAGGTACTTCTGATACCAGACCTTGCCCAGCCTCAGAGCCTTGCCATCCCAATGACTTCAGGCTTTCTAGGTGACTCGTGGAATTCTGCGTTTATTTCTCCTTTCGTCTCCCTGTCCTTCCTGCCCCTTACTCAGCACAGATCTGGGAACTTCACAGGCCCAGAGAGACACCCGGGTGGAAACCTAGGCCTGGAAAGGCAGAGCAGGCCCCTACAGGTCTCTGCTGATTGAGAAGACCCGGGGGCTTCCCTGGAGGTCCAGGGGTTAGGACTCCATGCTTCCACAGCATGGGGTGGGGGTTCAATCCCTGGTCAGGGAACTAAGATCCCACACAGGCAAAATAAGTAAATGTAAATGAAAGAGACAAAAATACGATCACTCTAAAAAAGAGAAAAGAATGGAGGGGTCGCAGTAGGATGCTGGTAGTTGTCGTGACAACCTTCTGGATGCTGAGTTGGGAGAGCAAGGCCAGGAGATGCAGGGAGAGCTCTGGAGAGTGGGGCTGGGGCCTGTGACTTAGGCCCCGGGATGGATCTCCCACCTCCTCTCGGCCCTTCCCGGGGGAGGATCTCCCACCTCCTCTCGGCCCTTCCCGGGGGAGGATCTCCCACCTCCTCTCGGCCCTTCCCGGGGGAGGATCTCCCACCGTACGTTAGGTCTGTCTCACTCTTCTGTGTGCCAGCCTCACACAGACCTAGGAAGTGCACTGGTGGCTCTTTCACAAACAGGGAAATGGAGCACAGTGGGTCAGTAACTCGAAAGAGGCCGCACCACCAGTAAGCCACGCTCGTTCCAGGAGAGGGATGGGGAGGAAGACACACTGGGAGGGGGTCTGCAGGGCCCCCGGGGCAGCTCTGGTCTAGTCCAGAGTCCTTTCCTGGGAGGCCTGACACCTGGATTCTCAGGTCTGTCTCCTCCCTTGCTGCGTGGCTTTGGACATGTTGCCTCCACTCTCTGGACCTGTGTTGTCTCAGAGGTAAAAACGAGGATAGTGCTACATCCTTGCGTCCCTCCCTGGACTGCTCTGAGAACAGAATGAAATAACGACTTTCAGAGGAACCTGGAGCCTGTAAAGGGCACATGAAGGATTACTATTATTACTATTTATTATTGATGATGATGATAGAGAAAAGGGAGGCTCAGGGCACTGCTGCTCACCCAGCAGAGCCCACAGGGTAAAGTCCTCCCCTGGCGAGCCTTCCTGGGCCCACCCAGGCCAGGCTGGTTTCTCCACTCGTCCTCGGAGCCCTCAAAGCTCCTTGGAGACAGCAGGCTGGCCTGTGTCTGGTGCTCTAGGTCCCACTGAACCGAGAGGAGGGACACAAAGAACTCAGATGCCACCACCTCACCTCGGTTTCCCGCATGCTGCCCCTCCCCATCCACACCCCTGGGAACCCTTGAGCCTCTGAGGTAAATTAATCCAAAGGATTAGGTGGACGTGGCCACAGAGAGGCCCTGCTGGCTGGAGCTGAGAGCCACACACTGAAAGCCTCTGGGTGCAGCCTGGGCCGTCAGCATGGGGACGGGGACACGTGGAAAGCATGGGCATGGGCTTGCATCCATTAAAGAGGCTGGATTTGGGGGGCGGGCCGCAGGGGAGCAGTCTCCCAGGCAGCTTCGGCTCCTCCTCCTCTCCGGCTCTGAAGCAGCTGTGGGTGGACAGGCCCCACAGCGGGCAGGACAGAGCCTGGAATGGGTCTGGAGGTGACCCCAGGCAAGGAATATTGTGAGGGACCCTCTCTCTGGGTCCCCAGATCCTGTCTCACGTAGGGAGGTGGGGAGTCCAATACACTTCCTCCCTTGGAGCCCTCCCAATCTTAGGAGGGTGAAATGGCCTCTGTCTCAGGAGACTCCCATCTGATGGAGGAGGCGTCCCCCCTGCACTGGGGACTTCCCATCTGCTGGAGGAGCACTACTCCCAGGTGGGCTGGGGCCAAGACGGCCGTAAAACAGGGAGACAGCTCCGTGTGACTGGAGAGCAGCCCAAGGACAGAAAAAGAGAGGAGAGGCCTCAACAGGCCTGCTCCGGCCAGAGTCCAGCCCAGGCCGGGCTGATGCAAGTGGCCAGAAAACTACTGGGGGCAGCCCTCTGGTTCTCGACCCCAGCCTCTGCCCGCTCCTCCAAAGCTCCCTGGCTTTCACAGCCGCTGACTGGGAAGGCTTCAGTTATGCCAGTGAGGCCCCACCACCCTCGGGCCTGCCCACACGTCCAGATTCACCCCTCGCTCCCTGTCCAGCTCTCAGCTTCCTAAACGACCCAGCCAGGCTGCCCCATGCCTCCCTGCCTTTGAATTCCAGCCCCCTCTACTCACAACGCCTCACCCTTCGTTGGTGCACTCCTGTTCATCCGGCAGAACCCAGCTGGCGGGTGCCCTCCTCCCCTGCAAGTCTTTCTGGGTCCATGCAGGCCAGGCTGGTTTCACTTGTGTCTCGTCCTCGGAGCTTTCAGAGCTCCTCAGGAAACGTCAAGCTGGCCTGTCGCTGGGTCTCTCGGTCCCACTGGACCAGGAGATCGAGGAGTGCAGCAGAGACGGGGCCTGGCACCCAGCAGGGGCTCCGTAAAGCCTTCTTAAATGGATAAGGGTCAGCAAAACGATCACAGAGTTCCTTTCAAACTGACACTCTGGAGTAGTCACCACTCTCCCCTTGCACACGCACTCCACAGTTTACAGGCCCTTTCAATGTTCCAACACAATCTCTCCCAACAGAGGGTCAAGCAGGCGGGATTAGCCCCATTTTACAGATGGTGGGTGGAATCAAGGTCACTGAAGCCGGGAAGACCACCCAGGACTCAGGACTCCCAGCCCAGTGGAAGCCAACTTTGCTATAATTCCAAGGTGATGGAGAATTCCATTTTGGATCATGAAAGCTAAGGCACCTTCTGCTCAATCCTACTCCAACCTTCAAACTTTCTCTGTTCTCCCGTTTGCCAAAGGAAAAGTCTGGAAACAGGATGGTCACAATTTCGGGACCTACCCACCTCTCTCTCAGAAGGCAGGAGGGACACGACCACCTCCAAACCAAATCCTTTTCATCCCAAATCTGCGGAAGGCAGCAGGGAGACCCTGAGACTTGGGGTCCTCATCTCACCTGCCCCCAACTCAGAGATGCCTTCCCATCCCACTCCTGAGCACCCCACCCCCACCCACGCAGCCTCCCAGCCCAACCTTTATTACAGTTTAACATAGGCCGGCCCGGAGCCGCGGCAGAGAAATGAATCACATAATAGTTGATATGCGTTTTAATCAAGTAATTCGGGCAGAGCCGAGAGCCGGCGAGTGCGGGCTGGGTGTCCCTGAATACCAAGCAGGCCTGGGCGCAGGTCTCGGAAAATGGAAAAGTCATTTATGGCTCAGCTGGGGGCCGGCGAGCAGGGGCCGCGGCGGGTGTCCCCCCCGGTCCCTCTGTGCGAACTGCTCAGCTGTGACCAGCACGTGGTGTGCGCAGCTCCTAGGGTCCCTCTGCGGGGTCTAGGCCAGGCCGCTCACAAGGGGCTGGGGGACCGGGGGTGGACAGAGGCAGGGATCGGACCCCAAGTTATGCCTCCCTGGAAGTGACCCCCGCCCTGTCCACCTCCTCTGCCCAAACTGCTCTGGGGTACCCGTCTCAGCACCACCCAGGCATCCAGACTGCAGACCGTCGGGGTCCTTAACAACCCCTTCACTCTCCCATCACGCCTCCCAGGCAGCCAGCCCAGCACCCAAACCGGGAGATGCAGCGTCCTTCTTATCTGCAAGCCCACCGCCACCCCACCCCGGTCCAGCCCCAGAGTCTGTCCATCTCTCCCCGGATTCCCACAGCAACTGTCAGCCTTTGCATAGGCTGTGCCCTCTGCCTGGAGCACCCCCTCACCCTCCTTCTGGCCTGCCCTTTGCAGCAGGCCACCAAAGAGGGGGCACTGAAAAGCACAGGCCCCTGACACAGTTTGCCTGGATTCTGCACACTTCACGTGTGTCAATATGGAAAATAATGGGAATCCCCTCCCCCTGCCCCAAGAGCCACTTTCCTTCCTTTACGGTTTATCCACAGTGCGCACCACAGTCAGAGGTGCTAAACGTTCCTTTTCATTGCCTGTCCCCACCCCCTCCATCATCCTGGTCATCACTCGAGTCCAAGTTCCAAGCAGGTGGGCGTTTGCTCTGCTGAATCTCCAGGGCTTGGCATAAACTGGACACCCGAATATTTGGTGAATGACTGAACGAGTAAATGAGTGAGTCTGTTAAGGCCATGAAAGTGCCAGGGACAAGTGAGTGCTCAGCATGCGTGAGCTGCCATCCGTTTTGGACCACTCCTCCAGGAAGCCTTCCAGACACAACCTCTCCATCTGAGTCTGGAGTGCCTGCTTCTGCGCCCTTGTGGCTGGGGCTCAGCCAAACTGTCCACATGGATTCACTTCCGTCCTGCTCTCCCAGAGGCCTCCTGAGGGGATTGGAGGCACTGGTGACGTGGGGATCCAAATAGGTTCTATCTAACTCCAAGTGAAACGAAGTTACTCAGTCGTGTCTGACTCTTTGCGTCCCCGTGGACTGTAGTCCGCCAGGCTCCTCTGTCCATGGGATTCTCCAGGCAAGAATACTGGAGTGGGTTGCCATTTCCTTCTTCAGGGGATCTTCCCAACCCAGGGATCGAGCCCACGCCTCCTGCACTGCAGGCAGATGCTTTATCCTCTGAGCCACCAGGGAAGCATCTGACTCCAAATCTCATGCTATTTCTCAGCGACTGACTGACGCCCAGTGTCACTCTGCCAACTCAAGGAGGGGAGGAAATCGTGACAAAACTTCTTCTCTGGGAAGTGTCCATCTAATCCCAGCAAACTCCAAAAACAAAACAAAACTCTGACCCTTTGGTAGATGACTTGCGTTATAAAAAATTGTGTCCGTTGGGGTATTCTCTGACTGTGGTTTCTGTGGTCACAGCAGAGCCCTGTCCTCGGGCACTAGAGGGCACTCTTCGTACATTCCTGCCAGGAAGGGGCGTATCCAGGAAGAAGGAAGTAGTACTGCTGGAAATAGCCGTGTGTTGTTGCCGTTCCAGAATTCAGGGCCATGTTTTTCCTCATGATGGATCCAGAGATCCTGCTGCCCTGAATTGTGAACCACACATTGTGAAGCACAAATCATGTTTAGAGGAGAAGACAGAGTTGGTAAAGGGCTGGAGCTGTCTGAGCCAAGGGCACTCAGTCGGCAAAGACTTCCTGGGGACAGAGTTTAAAAGCAGGTTCACCTCCTTACGGCAAGAGGGTGAGCTGAAGGTAGGTGCTGGGCAGACAACAGAGTTTGCTCTAACGGGGGAATTGCCAATGGGGCCTCTTCTCAAGGAGTGTCACCGAGGCTGCAGACACTGCGAGAACGTGGGCGGGATAGGAGCTGTGGGGTCAGATGGACCTGGGTTTGAATTCTGGGTCTGTCTCCCACCACCACTGTCGATGTTGAGTGTGTAACTGACCCTCTAGCCTCATTTTCATCCTTTCTAAAACAGGGGCAGTGATGCGAGTCAGGGAAGAAGGGAAGACAGCCGTCTGGAGGCTGAGCTCCGGGAGTGTAGGTGACTGAGCTGAGCTGAGCCATCTCTCCTCTCATTCAGACAGAAGCCTGGCAGGTGGGGAGCCGGCCCTCTGGGCTCGGCCCTCAACCTGCTGTGTGGCCCTGGATATGTCACTCGCACCCCTGGAATCTCTATTTCCCCATCCGCCCACTGGGAGAAACGCCGTCCACCTGCCCCTCAGGGTACGGATGGAGCTGCAGAGATGGAAACTTTGAGAAACACCACTGGGCACCCGTGACTCAGTGATCACAGCCTGCTCCCCCACTAACTCAGGAAAGCTGCTTCACTCCTCTGGGCCACAGTTTCCTCTTCTGCAAAATGAGGGAAACCATAGCACAGACCTCACAGAGTCGTCACACACGAAAACTGGCTGAATTACTGCAAGACAAGGCTTATAACACTGCCATGTACACAGTAAGTGCTCAATATACATTAATTATTACTGTTATCACTGCCGGTGCCTGAATACAAGAACTCCACCTATCCCAGCGGTCCTTGGAGGTAAGCACGCTCGCCCAGCACCAAGCACAAGGGACGCGTGAATGAGTGACTGAATGCCTCTGTCGTTTCTTCCTTATCCTCCCACACTGGGGGCTTCGCACAAACACAGTCACACGCACAGACCCCGCATCCCACCCCCGGGGACGGGCCATCGCAGACACACGTGGTGCCCACGGAGAGGAGAGGGTGCAAAGGTCTCAGCTGAGCCGTCCAGCTGGGGCACTGACGCTGGCAGGGCCAAAGGGGCCAAGCAGGGCGGCCGGCCCCCAGGAAGCTGGCCCGGGAGGCCCGGGGCGAGGCCTCAAAACCAGCCAAGGGGAAACGGCAGCACCTGGGGCCCCGGCAAGCCAGATGCAGCCGCCCTGCATGGCAGGGAGGGAAAGGCAGCCTGGCCACCCGTCCGCGCCCCACAAAGCTGCTGTGAAAAGACCATATGCCCAGGGAGCCAAGCCTGCCGGACCCCCTTCCGCCACCTCCTGACTCCCCTCTCCCCCTCCTCAAAGCTGCAGCCGCTAGAAAGCCATCACAGGAAGTGGGGTGGAGAACCTGGGGTTTCAGAGCCTGGTTCCATCCACCAATCCTCCTGCCTCCAGGCTCAGCCCGGAAAAAGGGCTTAAACCCGGGGCTCATGGAACCCCAAAGGCTGGGCTCTGTGACCACACAGAGCCTCCTATAGCAGAAGTATACACTAAGTGCTCAGTATATGTTAGTTATTATTGCCACTGCATGAAGGCCACAGGAGAGTAAACTCGAAGAGAGCTGCCCGTGGTTGGGGCTCTGCGCTGCTCCTGTAGCAAGTCATGTGGCCCCAGAGCAGCCCTAAGAGACGAGCACTTCCCTGAGCCCTGTGTTGTGGATGGAGAGGCTCAGGAGGAGTTGGAGCAGACTGATGGCTGCGCCCGGGCAGCCTGTGCCCAAGCCCCATCCTCACCGTCAAGGTGGCCCTTGTGAGCCTGGCGTTCAGGGTCCTCCCTGTCCTGGCCCAAACGTGCCCCCCTGCAGGCTGTGGCCAGGCCTCCATGCTCTGCAGAGGCTTGGGATGCTGCCCTCACACCGCTTCCTAAGATCCCACTTCCCCCATCCTTCAAGCCCGGACTTGAAGCCCGCCTAGTCCAGGAAGCCCTCCATGACTACCACACCATGAACACCCTCCTGAAATCCCTGTGCCATTTGCCCCCCGTGGCCTTGACTCCTGCTGGGGACAAACAATTAAGTTTTAAGGCCTGTGTTCTGTTTATGAATATGCCTTCTCATCCAGTCTGTAAGAGGTTTATTTGAACTGCTTGAGAATGGGACCTAGGTCTCCTCCATCAAGCTGGGGACACCCCAGAGTAGAGGTTATGCCTCCGCAATAAGACTGGGGATTTCTTAAAGTTCTAATCTATTGACATATTTCTTCTTCTATAACTGGGCATGACCCCAGGGCGGGGTGACTGGGCACACCTCTGTGTTCCTATCACTCTGCTGCTGCTGCTAAGTCGCTTCAGTCGTGTCCGACTCTGTGCGACTCCATAGATGGCAGCCCACCAGGCTCCCCCGTCCCTGGGATTCTCCAGGCAAGAACACTGGAGTGGGTTGCCATTTCCTTCTCCAATGCATGAAAGTGAAGAGTGAAAGTGAAGTCGCTCAGTCGTGTCAGATTCTTAGTGACCCCATGGATTGCAGCCTTCCAGGCTCCTCCATCCGTGGGATTTTCCAGGCAAGAGTACTGGAGTAGGGTGCCATTGCCTTCTCCTAGAATGTTCTTAATAACAGTATCCAATACGAACTGCAGCCGTCAATTGAACAAAAACACTATGGACCTTGCCATCAGCAAAACAAGGAGAAACGACTCAAGTTTCCCCCGAGTCACAGGTTCTCTCTCAGGACCCTGGACTGATCCCTTTCCCCTCAGGACTCATTTCTGGCTGTCCAGTGTCCATCTGACCCCGCCCTCATCTTTCTGTGAATGGGCCTCCCAGAAAATTCTAACATCATATGGAACATTAAGGGACACAGCCCCCCCACACACAAAAGCCAAGGCAATTCAAGTCCACTACCATGAAAACAAGCGGATTTCTGAGAATCTCGCTCCTTTGGAAGAGAACCACTCTGTTAGAGGCAGACAGGGCTGTGAGCTGATTCTAGGACGCAGGTTTGAAGGTGAACCAGGATCGCTGGGAAAACAAGCTGCACCTTTAACGTTGCTTAATGGAGGCTGGCCTCCCTCCCTGGAGACAGAAAGCTTTACCTGGGAACCCACCTAACAGGACAGACTTCCCCCTCCGAGGACCAGCAGCAGAGGCCCCACCCGAGTCCCGTCTCCCCGTCTCGCTGCCCCTGGGGACTCCAGATTAAAATAAAGAGGGTCCCTCCAGACGCGCCACCTCACCCCTGCTACAGGCAGCTGAGACCACACCTGGAGGAGGGGTTATTACTTTACCCAGAGCAGGGTTCCCAGGGAGCCTGTGAGCTGTTTGAAAAGACAGGGGGCTTCCAGATTGGAACTCTGACCTGTGTGTGGCTGGCTTCACCTCCAACTTGCTGTGTGACTCTGGCAAGTCCCAAACCCTCTCTGGGCCTCCTTTGCCCATCCCTGAAAGCCAGAGGTCCTCCTGGGTCTCTGAGAGTGAGCCTGAGAAGGGGGCTGGACGGTATCTGATTTATGCATCACTTCCCACTCCGGAACCCAGCACAACTCCTGGCATACAGTAGGGCTTGGGACATGCATCTGTGGCTAGATGAGAGAATGCTGGTGGTTGAGGGTAGCAAGGAGCTTCAGGGGGGGACTGGGCTGCTAAGGAGGGGGTGCAGGGTGGGCTACGGGATGCCCCAAGATCATCTGATTCCTGTGGGGGTAAGGAAGGATGGACCTCGTGGCCCTGGGGTGCACACCACGTGCTGCCTGGCCAGTGGTCCCGGACCCTTCTCCCTCTCTTAGGGGAAGGGGGTGGGCAGGCTCGCGCCTCCGTCCCCCTTCCCAACCCTGCCCCCCCCTCCCCGCCTCGCCCCCTCCCCTCTCCCCATCCCCTGTGTGTCCGGCTGGTCGCTGGGCAGCGGGCCTTTCACGGTGCATTCTCCCACTGCCCCTCCCCAGCCTCGCTCCCCGGCAACCTCATCCTGTTGTGCCCCCATCAATCTATGGCAGCCCAGCCCCTCCAGCTGGCCCGGCTGGGCCGTTCCCAGGCAGAGCAGGTCCACAGTGGAAGGTGGTGGAAAAATGTGGACAAATTTCTGATTTGCAACACTCTGGGAAAGAGTTTATTGCCATTGTTTGAGGACGAATGTATAAATAAAGCAAGGCGAAGATGGCAGGGGGAGGCTGATGAAAGGCAGAAAACGAGAGATTTTATGGCCATAAGGAGCGTACCCTAATGGTGATTTTTGAGGCACTAGACCATGGTAGTTACTTAGCCAAATGATCGCTGTGAAGCTGGGCAAGGCGGCTTATTTCTTAATTACTGTTACGTATCATGTCAGGCGGACGCCCCAGCCCGGGAAAACTTGGTCTCGAGGCAGACACCCGCTCAGAGCCGGGTCCCGGGGTTGGGACGCTGCTGGGTCTGCGGGAGGATGTCACTCACCCGCCTCGAGGGCAAGGGGCTTCCCAGGACCCTCTCTCTCTGTCCAGGCTCCTGCACCCAGACAGTAAAGCATCCACTCAACACATAGGGGTCGAACACGTGTAGTTTCCGAACCAGCTCTGGGTGATACAGCAGAGGACGGAATGGACGAGATGTCCAGTTACAGAAGATAACAGCAAAAAGCGGCTGGGGCTCATTTGGGGCTCCTCCCGCAAAATGAGTCAGCAGGCAGGACAGCGGAGGGGAGGAGGCAGGCGGTGGGGCCGGAAGGCGGTGGAGGGAAGAGCAGCGGCTTTGGCTGTGCCACCTGGGCCAGGGACCTCTGTGAGCCTCTGTCTCTCTCCCTGAGAAAAGAGGGGGCAGGACGAATTTCCCTTCTTTTGGCTCTAACATCACATGGTTCTGAGATGCTGGGATGCTGTGATTCCATTATTTTTAGAGTTGGTGGGGTTGGTTTCTTTCAAAAGTGAACAGTGTTTGTCCTGTGAAACACTCTCGCCTTTTTCTGGTGGTCCGCGTCCATCACGTGACCCAGTGGCAGAAGGGGCAGGGGCGTTACGGTTTATCCAGGGTCTGCTCCGGGCCAGGAAGTCAACACACGTGGCGTCCTTGCATGAAATTCTCAGTCATCTCTTGGAGCCGGGGCTCACTGGTGAACGCTCAGGAAAGGGCGGAGACCTGCTCAGATACTAAGTGGCAAAGCCTCCCTTCAGCCCAGGTGGGTCCCACACCAAAGCTAACGAATGGATTTTAAGGAAACTTAAACCAAACGCCCTTGCCAGCAGCGCCTACAAGGGTGGTTCTCAAGCTTTAGCGCATCAGAATCCTCGGGAAAGTGAAACTTGCTCAGTCGTGTCCGACTCTTTGCGACCCCATGGACTACACAGTCCATGGAATTCTCCAGGGCAGAAGACTGGAGTGGGGAGCCTTTCCCTTCTCCAAGGGATCTGCCCAACCTAAGTACCAAACCCAGGTGTCCCCCATTGCAGGTGGGTTCTTTACCAGCTGAGCCACCAGGGAAGCCCAAGAATACTGCAGTGGGCAGCCTCTCCCTTCTCCAGTGGATCTTCCCGACCTGGGAATCGAACCGGGGTCTCTTGCATGGCAGGCAGACTCTTTACCGACTGAGCTATCGGGGACTCAGATATGAAACAGAGATTGCTGGGTCGCCCAGGGGAGTTTCTGATTCAGCAAGTGGAGCCTAAGAAGCTGCATTTTCAACAAGTTCCCTGGGGACGCCACGCCACCTCTGCTGCTGGGGGCTGTGCTTTGAGAACCATTGCTCCACAGAAATTCAGAGAAAAGTAACAACAGCTAACAAACAAAAACCACACTGCTCCAGGGAAACGGAAAAACATACAAGTCTTCTTACTCTTATCAGAATGGGAGTAGACAGGCTGAAAGAGACCGCAGACTCTCATGGCACCGAAACCCTAGGTCTTTTTCAGAATGATAAGGGAGAAGACGGTTAGCCCGAAGAGGACCAGCCAGGGGGTCAGCTCAGCAGGTGGACTTTCTTCTCTGTGGTCCTGCGACCTGCCATGGTGGCTGGGTCATCAGACCCCGGACAGACCACTGGCATGCCTGGAGCCCTACACAGGGCCCTGCCTGTCCCAGCTCCACCCCAGCCTCTTCCCGCTCCTTCTAGCTACACTGTCTCCCTTCCTAAGCTCCCTTCCTTCTCCCACCATCTCTCCCTTCACCATCAGCAATCGGGTGGGCACTATTACTAGCAGGGGAAAGGCCTGCCGCCCACCCAAACAGCGACTTTAAATGGTTTTCAAAGTCAGGGACCCTGCCCCACACCTGCCTCCTCCCTGGCCCACCTTCCAGCCTCCCAGCTTGAATTATCTGGAGAGTCGTTATTTATTTCCGCTCCAGAAGAACAAGGATTTTGTTCACTGCTTTAATCCCCAATGCCCAGAAGAGAGCCTGGCCCATTCAGAAAGCTCAACACAGATTTGCTGAATGAATGAATGAGTGAATAAATGCACATCTATGGAGCGAATGCACAGCCCTCCCCAACATGCTCAGATCTCTGCTATGACTTGGAATGCTCCGACAGATGCCGACGAAGGCTTGCTTTTCAGGCCAACGTGCTCGTTGGTGACTAGGTTGGAATCACCGTGCACAATGATCTCATTAGAGATGTATTTATGCATCGTCAGACACCTGGCACCACGCTGAAAGCCCCAGCTAGCCAGCTGAACAGTTCCAAGAGGTCTGGAGGATCGCTGCTCCGTAAACCGACACACAGGTACTCCACTGAATCCCTCCATCCACATCCAGACGGCTGGTCTGCTCGGAGGTGGCCCAGATGCTAACGCGCCGTCTGAATGATGCTGCAAAACAGCCTCTGCGGCTGCCACCGAACCCCTTGGCCACCCTGGACTGCGAGAGTCTCCCTGCGAATAACACCTTTGGAAATGGGTGGCTGGAGGAGCCTGTTTTTAAAGGAGTTAAAATCCAATTTGATCCTGCTGCTTACGCCTTTTCTAGTTTGATGTGTTTTTGATTAAAAATAATGTTTTTGATCAATAAAAATAAAACCTGTTACTCACACCCTGGGACAATTATTGCTCTGGGCTCAGTTTGCTGAATCTTGATAGAATAAATAATGTTATTTTCCCCAAACGTGGACAGCCATAGGTTAGGTCCGTGAAACCAGCAGGGAGGGAGTGGAATCTGAAAACACACTGGTTCTCAGAGGGCAAAACCATGCTTCGAGGTGGTAAGCGGTTGGGCTTCCCAGCTTCCCAGCTCTGGGGACCGAGTGGGGATAAATCTCCATGAGGGTGAAGCAGCAATAACAGGCCCTCGCGATGGTCTTACCTGGCCAAGGGCTGTGCTAGGCACGCGTAACTGACATCCTCCCACGAGACTCAAAGCGGCACTGATATGGAACTGATTCTAAGGACAAGACTCGGAGAGGGGCAGTGACTTACCCAAGGTCACACAGCTGGCCAGGGCTTGGACCTGGGCCACCAGGAGTCTGAGCACATGGTTGGACCCCTTTGCCCCCATCTCCCTTTCAGTGGGTGAGGGCAGTGACAAGGCCCGGGACAGCGCGGAAGAAGCGCAGGCCGACGCCTCTTTCTCTACATGCTTGCCTTCTCCCCCTCTCCCCTCAGTGCCATCCTGGGCTCGCTCCAAATCGCCCTGAGACAGGGCTGCTGATCAGACCAGCGCTCTCTGTCTGGCCTGGGGTGGCGTTGGGGGAGGGGCTGCAGCCGTTGCCACAGAGGGGAACACGGTGGGAAGGTCTGGATCCCCTGCAACGTGAGTCCCATGGAAGGAGCCACATCCACTGTCAGCCATGGTCCCGCTGGTTATGAGCACATGTGCTTACAATTCCTGGGACCTTTATTTCCTGTTAGATATTTCTGAACAAAAGAATTGATCTTCTACCGAAAGAACCTGACGTATCCTGCAAGAGGTCAGGGGCGGGTGCATTGAAGGAGCGGGGATGGCTTGGCAACCTCAAAAGCTGAACTAGACAGGTAATACCAGGCGCCTAGGGCACCTGGTGGCTACCTTCAGAGGGTCACTGGTGAAAGCGGGGGAGATGGTCCAGGGATTCTGAAAGTGAGGGGCTTGATCAAGGTGCCTGGAGAGTCGGAAGGTGTCAGTGACCGTGGTGTGGAGATGGACACTGGTGGCAGATGAAGGACAGAAATATACAATCCCAGGGGCCCAGCGTGTGTCCAGCTTGCGTGCTGTGTGCTAAGTTGCTTCAGTCATTTCCAACTCTTTGCAGCCTTATGGACTGTAGCCTGAATACTCATTGGAAGGACTGATGCTGATGCTGAAACTCCAATACTTTGGCCACCTGATGTGAAGAACTGACTCATTTGAAAAGACCCTGATGCTGGGAAAGATTGAGGGCAGGAGGAGAAGGGGATGACAGAGGATGAGATGGTTGGATGGCGTCACCGACTCGATGGACATGAGTTTGAGTAAACTCCAGGAGTTGGCAATGGACAGGGAGGCCTGGAGTGCTGTGGTCCATGGGGTTGCAAAGAGTCAGACATCACTGAGCGACTGAAATGAACTGAACTGAACTGGATTGTAGCCCACCAGGCTCCTCTGTCCATGGGATTTCCCAGGCAAGAACAGTGGAGTGGGTTGCCAGGCCCTCCCCCATGGGATGTTCCCGATCCAGGGATAGAACCCACGTTTCTCACACCCCCTGTGTTTCAGGCACGTTCTTTACCACTAGCGCCGCCTGGGAAGCCCTCGGGGGATCTTTCCCATCCAGGGACCGAGCCTGAGTCTCTGGCACGGCAGGCAGATTCTTTACCCTCTGAACCACCAGGGAGGCTCCGTGTCCAGCTTGGATGGTATTAAATACATTGCCTCCTCCCATCCTGACAACGAGCAGAAAGGAATTGTATCGTTCCCATTCTGAAATGAGGAGACAGATGATCCCACGAAGGCTCTAACTCAGAGATAAGGCAGAGCCCGGATGCAAGATTCGAATCCAAGCCAGCTGAACCCCGGTGACGCTGGGAAGGGGAGGCCTCCCCCAGAGTCCGACTGTTACCCTTACAGCCCTCCTCGCACAGGGCCACGGGGCGCCCCCTGCCCCCACCCCGCCCGGGCCGCCTGCCCTCTAATTAGATTCCCCTGGAAATAAGAGTGCATTGTGCCGTTCTGCTGAAGGCAAACGGATTTTACAATTTCTTTTCTTTCCTCCTCTTTAATAACTCACAATGTCTCAAGGAGGTTTTACTTAGGGTCTGCACACTGGAAAATTATTCTGTCTCTCATGCACTCGATTTTCTCTAGAGGAAAATTGAAAACTGGATTTCTCTTCCACCGCCGGCCCCTGCTCCTGGCCGATCATGAGCCCAGAATATGCTAGTCCGCTCCTCAAACCCTCCTTGGAACCTTCTGGACCTCGAAAGCAAGGGCCCCCCTGCCTTCCTGCCCCACAGCCTGGAAAGCCTGGCAGCCCCGCTCATCTAGGGAACAGCGAGCAGCCTTTCAAAGCTGAGTGAGCAGGCCGGGGGCCGGGGAAGGGAGGGGGCGCAGCGGCCTGCTCCACTTTGAGATGCTTTTTGCCTCCGGAGAACTGGACCGGCTCCAGCCACTTTTGAGGTGGGAGCTGGGTGAGGCAGGACTTTTATTGGTCCCATCGGGTTCCCGTTAAGTGTCAGGGAATAAATCATAAACAAATGGGTCCCATTTCCATTTCTGAAAGTATCCCAGCCCTGCCTTGGCCCTCCGCATTGAAGGGTACATCCCTTTAAGTGGTGCCTGATGGCAGGAGGAGCCAGGTGGATGGTGTCACCTCAGTGGCCGGGGGGCGCCCAGTCTTCAGCCGGACCCACGGCTACGTGTGGCGGACAGTCAGACGGGCAGACAGAAGGGCGCCCCTGGGGGGCGGCGGATCTGGGCTCCAAGTCGACAGGTTTCATAAATTAGCATTTGAGAGCTCTTGCCCAAGGGAGGCAGGAGGGTGGAGGGGAGGCTGAGTGCAGAACATGGCCAGGGCTGGGCTGGGCGAGGGTGTGGCTGGTGCGTCCCCGGCTGGGGGCTGAGAGGGTGGAGATGGGCACGGCAGGGCCTTGGGGCCGGGCGCTCAGGACTCGTGGGACAGAATGTCTCTGGTATCATAAGCATGGTGACACCCCCTTCACCCCCACCTCCCGGCTCCTACCGCCCCGCTCCCACAGTGCGGGGTGGAGATGGGAAAGCGACTCAGCTACACCCATGCCCGCCCTGCTCCCACAGTGCGGGGTGGAGATGGGAAAGTGACTCAGCTACACCCATGCGCATAATTCATCTGACAATAACGGGGACCATTTGCCAGGCACCCAGGTCCAGGCACTTACAATGGTCTCATCTAATCCTGGCAGTATTCCCACCAGGTAGGCACCGTTACCCCCACTGTACAGAGGAGGGCTCTGGAAAGCGGAAACACCATTCCCAGCTGTTATTACCGCCCCCAGGAAGCACTTCCTATGCGCCTGGCACTGTTTAAATGTGAATAAGTGAACTCCGCTAACCATGGCAACATGTGGCAACGACTATCATTCCATTTGCAGAAGAAGACCCCAAGGCTCAGAGAGGCGAAGCGTGAGCCGATCCCAGGTCCAGGGCACACCCTGACCTCTCTGTGTGGGGAGGGGAGGCTTTCCCAGGTGAACTTGGTCTCTGATGTTTGAAATCCTTTTGTCAAGAGAGTCTGTTGGTTCAAGCTAGGAGACCTGAGAGTCCCAACTCATTAGGATTCAACTTATAGTTGCAAAAAACCGAGACCAGAGAGGGAGTGTGACTTGCCGGAGGTCACACAGCAAGTCAGTGGGAGAGCTACACTGGCCCTCCTCTAGAGACCTGTGGACACTCTCGGGTATGTGAGCAATGGGGGGAAGGGTGGCCAACAGCAGGCCTCCCAGACAGGGCTCTGCAAAGGGTGCTGCCAGTATAGCCGCTGTGTAGTTAAGCCCTGGGGTCACTGACGCAGGACGCACGCTCTGAGCTCTGACGATGCCCTGATCCCTCCCAGCCCTCCCCTGCAAACCTGGAAGCAATTCTACTGGCTGCCACCCCTCAGCTGAAGACACTGCAGGCCTGGGAGTTGGGAAGGAGAAAAAAAAAGAGGGGGGGGGGCCAAGTGCCAGGAACTGAGTGGCGTCAGCCAGGCTGGAGGCTGGAGCGCCCTTCTCGTGCCCCCCACGTGGAACTAGAGGTGGCTGGCAAGACGTGGCTTTGGAGACCAGCGAGCCGGGAGTCCGAATCCTGGGCGAGCTCACACTGGCCCTGTGGCCTCTGAGCTCCAGCACCTGGAGGCAGGCAGGTGCCCAAGTGACGCAAGGCTCTGAGGACAGGAAGGCAAGGGAGACACTCGCTGTCCCTCACCCCCAAGGAAAACGGACACAGGTGCGGGCTGCCTCCTCGTGGGCCCCGACATGCTGCAGGAAGAAACTTGAGGAAGACGGGCCTGGCTGGGGAAGGGGCTCCACGGCGGCTGAGTCACTGTTTGCTGACGGTTACTCAAGATGTGCCCAAACAAGAACCAGGCAGGGTCCTCCTCCAGCACCGCCAGACACACCTGCCCGTTCCAAAACCAGGACAAAGGCAACCCTCCTTGTGGAAAAAGACGTGCCAACCCGGCACCAAGCACGGCTCCATGACAGGAGCTGCGATTATTTTCACGAGCACTTAACGAGCACCTACTCAGCCCCAGGCACCTTCTCGCATGCTCTCCCTCCTAAGCTGCCATCCTGCCATCTCATGGCTCCCGGTTTTGCAGGCGAAGAGGCGGAAGCTGGGAGCGTGTGGCTCAGGCATCCGTGTGATGGAATACCCACAGCTCTGACTCTGGGCTCTCATCCTGGGCCACTTACTAGAATCCTCGGGGGGAGCCTTTCAAATAAATACTGCTCCCTTCTGATGTAATGGTCTGGAGGGGCAACTTGGGCAGTGAGGTTTTTTAAAGCTCCCCCATGTGACTCTTCCACGCAGCTAGGGCTGAGAAGCGCTGCTCTGGGGCTCCTGGGCCCTGCTACCGAATTTCCCATCTCCTAGTTAGCTCTGGAGTTGAAGAGACAGATGGTTAAGAGCTCAGAGGACTGGCATGGGAAGTGGGAGCATGTTTGCCAGTGGTCTCGGCTAGAGGAAGAGCTAAGTTTGGACTCTCCCTAACTGACCCCTGGTGCTGGCTGGGTTGGCTCAGGGGCCCCAGCCGAAGGTAACAGGTGGGCAGGAGCTCCTGGGACTGGACTGGGGAGGTCATTCACACCATCCTCCTGCCTCCACCACATTCTTGGAGTAAATCCCACCCTGGCCCCTAGCTAATCTTCCTCCCTGCCACCCTCCACCCAAGACCTCATGACTTGTAGAGACTAGCGGGTGGGCATTTCCTTAAGTGTGACCTCAGTCCTTCCAGCTGCACCCTCCAGAATCCGTCTCCTGGAACCTGTCCTCCTGGGCTCCACTGTTGTGGGGGGATCTAGCTACACTTCTTGGGAAAAGGGTTTCCCTTTATGGGGCTGCTGCAAAGTGAGGGATGTATTTAGTCCAAAGAATCTTTCCTTCCCTTGCAAGTCTCTAACAGAGGACAAAAATGAAGACCAGACACAGAACAAACTTCTCCCCAGCCCTTCCCTTTCTGTAAGATTTAGCACTTGACCATCTGAGAGTGGGTGTTGTTGCTGCCCCATTTACCAATGGGGAGCAGGCACAGGGAAGTCCAGCCCCACTGCACACTTGACTAGCTGTGGCAGGGTCAGGACCTGAACCCAGCTCCTCCTCAACTGAGCTATTGAGTCAAGGGCAAGCAGTCAAGGACCTGTCATCTTTGGGTCTATAGCAGGAGGGAAGAGAGTCAGACCAAAAGAAGGACTGCCCAACCTTAGACGTCCCAAGTCCTAGAACCAGCTGCTAAGAGGGAGCAGTAGGATGTCTCAGGGGGCTCTCGTGAATGAGTCCCAAAGCACGCCTGCCCCCGAAGCCTACCACTGGAACCAGGCTCCCAGATGCCCCCTGCCCCCCCCCCCCAAGCAGCCTGAATCCCCCCCAGGTGAGCCCGAGGGGAAATTCAATCCTGCTTCCTTTTCTCTGAACTTGCCAAGAGCTTGTTTGCTCTGAGAGGCCCATGAGGCCTTGGCTTCCCCGGTTTCAAATAATTGACTTTCACAGCCTGTCTTCGGGTGGAACGCTGCCACGCACCACCTGGGCGAAAGGTTGAACCCCCGAGGACTTTGCCAGGGAATGAATGGGGAGGTGTCCTAGCTCCGAGATTGGGTGGGTGCCTCCCAGAGTCAGCTCGGGGCCCCATTGCGCCCTCCCCCACCCGAAGCCTTGCCACGGTCACTGGCTGCCACAGAGTTGGCTCCTCCCAGGGGCCTGAGACGGGCAGAGCGGGCTGAAGGCCCCTTGCACCCTGGAGGTCCTACCGGGCAGCTCCTAGAGGGACCGTGTCACTTACAGCTGTGCCCCCCTGCGCCGTTTGCCCTGCTGGGGCTGGAGGCAGAGAGCACACTTCCCCACACCCAACAACCCCTTCTCCGCAGGGCCTGTGGTCCCCACAGGTCAGAGTGCTCAGGTCCCCCTGGACTGAAACCAGACCCCTGTGTGTGATGGGACGGGGCGGGGGACAGGCCTGAGGTTTGGAGTTGCAAAGCTGGGGGCTCTTCTCCTCCAGATCAAATCATCATTTCGAAACAGAATCATTATTCTCAATTGGCAGAAAACAGGTGCAAATTTTCTGCACCAACTGGGGCTTCCCTGGTGGCTCAGCTGGTAAAGAGTCCGCCTGCAACAGGGGAGGCCTGGGTTCGATTCCTGCGTTGGGAAGATCCCCTGGAGAAGGGAAAGGCTCCCCACTCCAGTATTCTGGCCTGGAGAATTCCATGGACTGCATAGTTCATGGGGTCACAAAGAGTCGGACACGACTGAGTGATTTTCACTTCAGGTGCAAATAACCACTCCTTGCTTTCTCCTGCAGGAAACCGCGTCATTTCTGCAGCTGAAACGCCCTGCTCCCCAAGCCTGCCCATGCCCATGTCTGTCTAGCTCCAGACACAAGACACCTGGTCCCTCAGCCTTCCGTGCTGGCTGGAGTCCTGGGAAGGACACGCGCCATAGGTGTGTTGTCAAGGCTACTGGGGCCGAGAGCTCCAATTTCAACCCCACTCAGTCTGCCCCGGAAATAAAAATAATCAGCTGCCACATTTGTCGAGGGCTGCATCCAGGCTCCCTGCTGTGTGTGTGCGTCTGCCATCCAACTTGCTCAGCCACTGTCTGTGATGGGATCGCATGACATGAAGGAGTGAGTGGACACGAGGGAACTCAGGCCCAGAGAGACGAGGTCACTACCCCAAGGACACACTGCACAGTCAGGATTGGAATTCAGGTCCAGCTGGCTCTGGAGCCTGGGAGCTCAGCTACCACCCTACACTGCATGTTAGAATCCCTGGAAGCAAGAGGTGGTATCTCAGGCTGGGCATGTTCAAGAGCCTGGCGTGGTCCCTGGGGAAGGCAACACATTGTCCTGTTTCCCTCGGGATTTGGGGCTCACCTGTCATATGTTCAGGGGAACAATATGTGTCCAGGGGAGCAGATCCCAGAATAGGAGCCCCTGGCCTGCCCTCCTCCGGGCCTTACACTTTTCATCTGTATAATGGGGGCAGAGAGCTAGCTGACCCCAAAGCTCCCCGCCCCAGCCCCGGTCTGACACTCTATCACTTACTGTGAGGCTCTGAGCTACTGATGTCGCCCTTCAGGCCTCAGTTTCCCCTTATGTAAAACAGAGTGACAACCCACAGCGGGTAGTGAGGATCCCAGCCTTGGAAGAGCTTTGCAAACTGCCAAGTGAAAGTGAAAGTCGCTCAGTCGTGTCCAACTCTGCGACCCCGTGGACTCTACAGTCCATGGAATTCTCCAGGCCAGAATACTGGAGTGGATAGCTTTTCCCTTCTCCAGGGGATCTTCCCAACCCAGGGAGCGAACCCGGGTCTCCCACCCTGCAGGCGGATCCTTTACCAGCTGAGCCACCAGGGAAGCCCAAGACTACTGGAGTGGGCAGCCCATCCCTTCTCCAGGGGAACTTCCTGACCCAGGAATTGAACTGGGGCCTCCTGCATTGCAGGCGGGTTCTCTACCAGCTGAGCCACAGGGGAAGTGCTGGCCGTAAGTGGACTCCGGGCGTGGCTAGCTCACCCTCAGCCCGGGAGCACCGCCTCCCGCCTCTCCCCACGCTCTGTCTTCCCTTTTCCAGGTCACTGGCTCCCCGTTTGTCATGCCTCCTGCTCTCCTCCGGGTTTGGAGGACTCTCAACAATTGGGAAGGGGAAACCCAGATGTGGCTGTAGGCCGTCAGGCGGGCCAGGAGAGGGGTCACCACCGCCTCAGAGGAACGAGATCATCTTTCCAGCAAGATGGAATCAGTCCCGGCCCTGCCACTAATTAGCTGTGTGACCTTGGGCAAGTCACTTAACCTTTCGGGGGCCTTTGCCCCTCCATCTGTGAAAGTGAGAGGGTCAGACTAGATGCCTCCCGAGCTGACGCATGAGCCGGATCTGATGCTGGGGAAGCTCCTTTCTGCTCCAAATCACAATCCTAGTGCCAATGACCTGGGGGAGCTGGGAGCTTCCTGATCCTGGATGGGAAAGGGAATCAAAGCCGCAGGACCTCACATTCTTCACGGTGGGTGAGGGGCGGGTGGACATCTCTCTTTCTCTGCACCCTCTTCAGTGGGCGGGAGAGGGAAAGGCGGCGGTGCTACGAGCGAGCCACCGAGGATGGGCCGGTAGCAGCCGGGCCTGGCGTCAAGGCCACGGTAGAGCCTTGCAGCAGTCCCTGGCCTGTCGGGAGGACGTCTGCACTGCGTATCTAGCCCATGCGGCCAAGCAGTTCTTATCTGGAGTCTGTCCTCTGAACTCAGCAGTTGTGTTTTAGGATGCGGCCAATTCCTCCGCACACTCCAGAATATTCCAGAGGACTTAAAAAAGTCAAATTCCAGCTCAGTTACTTTCTATCAGGAGGCCTGATGGAACCCTCTATTTCCCTGGTCCTCAGCCTTGCCATCTGTAAAATAGGGGCAGCAGTGGCTCCTGGAGTTAGCAGGTGAGAGTCACAGGCCCAGGGCTAGGCACATCAGCCCCCACCTGTCAGACCAACAGCGACAGAGCAGCTGAAGAGCCCACGGCTCGTGAGGCATCGAGAAGGGAGCAGCTTCTGGTACCAGCCTCCAGAAAATGATGTCCTTGACACACGAACTGCTTGAGCCTAGAACAGGGCACGCCGCCCATTTAGTCAAAATAAATACATGCATGGATGTGCACATTTTCCTGCAGAGAAATACCTAGAAGATCAGACTCCCAAATAATGCCCAATATTTAACTCTGGGGGATAGAAAGAAGGAGATAACTTTCTACATCCTCCTATGCTTGGCTTCTGTTTTCACGTGAAGCGGGTAATTTTTTATAATGAAGAACTAACAGGTGCTTCCCTGGTGGTCCAGAGGTGGCGAATTCACCTGCCAACGCAGGGGACACAGGTTTGACTCCCGCTCCAGGAAGATCCCGCACGCCACGGGCAACCCCACGTGCCACCACTCCTGAAGCCTGCGGGCCCCGGAGCCCAGGCTCTGCAACAAGGGAAGCCGCTGCAGTGAGAAGCTCGCACCCACAGCGAAGAGCAGCCCCTGCTCGCTGCAGCTAAGGAAAGTCCGAGAGCAGTGGTGAAGACCCAGCGCAGTCAAAAAATAAAACAAATAAATCTTTGCTTAAAAAAAAAAAGAAAGAACTAATAAGAGGTTAGAAACCAGCTTTCTTTTTTCTCATTCCAGGCAGAAGTCTGACCTGCATCTACCACCTCTCTTACAGGGCAAGAGAACACACGAACCAAAGCAAGAACAAAGTGGTGGCTGCAAACTCCACAACTTGACGACGGTTACCTAATTTTTTCACATCATCACGGAGCACCCCTTAGGCGTCCTACAAGGCTGCTGGGATGCGGCCATCATCTTTGGGTCTGTTTTGAGGACAAGGTCGCCAAAGAGAGAGCGAAAGGCTTGGCCAGGGCCCCATGCTTCAGAGGGCTCACTTCAGGCTCCGGGAGGTCAGCCCCGCCCCCAGCCCCCAACTCAGGGAGCTCATGGAAGAAAGGCTGCATCTCTGGCCCTTGAGTGCCCACCCTGTCCCTGGCAAAGCACCCATCCCTGTCATCCAGTCCCAGGGCAGCCTCTGAGGACATTGGTGCTCGCTGAGACCAGGCTGTGCTCCACCAGGGACCAAAAAATAAAGCAGCCACTCTCCGGGCTCTGGGAGGCTGGCTTCCACCCCCTCCCTGGAAACGTTCCTTGACTTCAAAACAGGCTGGAGTGTAAAACCAACAACGCGTCCTGTCCCCATAAACAAACAGGCAGCCGCCTACCCCCCTCCTCCGCTCACCCCCTGCCACTCGAAGGCGCGGGCAGAGGGCAAGGCTGCGCACCATTGTCCCGGGTAATTAATTGCAGTAATAAGGAGCTGCCCTCCGCTTCAAAGGCCAGCCGGCCGGGAGCCCAGCCCTGGCTCCTGCGTGTGGCCAGAAGGCAGCGTGGGCCCCGGGCGGGCCTCTGTGCCTGCACCCTGAGGACCCACTGTGTGCCGGCTCCGCGCCAGGCCGTTGGCTTTCTCTAAAACTGTCCATTGGGTCATTCATCCTATCTTACAGGTGAGAAGACTGAGGGTTAGAAAGATTCTGGAAAGACGCACAGGAGGCGTGAGCTTGAAGAAAAGAAAGACAGACTCATCTCCCTCCCCTCTCAGCCTGCGTGCCCCACCTCAGGCACTGCTCACACCATGGGAGGGGTATATCCTGTCTGTCTGTCCCCCACACCAAACAAGGGGCCCCAGAGGGCAGGGATGTCCCAGGTCATTCTCCTCTTCAGCCCAGCGCCTGGCGCCTAGTCAGAGCTCAGCAACGACCAGCTGACGGACTGACAATAGGGCACCAGTGATTATTCTCAGTCACAGCCCCCCAGTCTGTGGCCCCTGCTTTCAGGGCACCAGTGACCATCCTCAGTCACAGCCCCCCATTCTGCGGCCCCTGCTTTCACGGCACCAGCGATTATTCTCAGTCGCAGCCCCCCAGTCTGTGGCCCCTGCTTTCAGGGCACCAGTGACCATCCTCAGTCGCAGCCCCCCATTCTGTGGCCCCTGCTTCATGACATTTTCCTTTTGATCTTTTCCCCGCAGCATTCCTGAGCCCCTAATATGCTCCAAGCTCACGCGGGCTGCTTCCACCCACACTATTCCACGGGATCCTTATTAAAACCCCCGAGAGAACAGAATTCTTAGCTCCATTTTACAGGTGAGAAAACTGAGGGTCAGAGAGAAGAAGCACCTTCTTCCCTGGGGAGAGCTGGCGGGCCACTGCTTCTCCCCCAATGCCTTCTGCCTCCCGACTGCCCTCCCACCTCTCCACCCTCACCCGGCCCCTCCTTGGCCGGCGTGCTTCCAGCCTGGGCCCCCCCACCTCTGAGCGCCCTTCTGTTTTTTCGCTCAGGATTCCTAAGTCTAAGGAGCCGGGCTTGTTTATAGCCCTGCCTGCCCTGTTGCCTGGGTCCCAGCTCAGGTCAGCTCTCTGGGGCTAGGAGGGACTTTTGAACGTGCTAAATACAGGTTACAGGGGTCAGAAGGTCACAGCCCTTCCTTGGGGGACGTTTGACTTGAACCATCCATGAAATAGCGACTGTTATCTCGGGGAGCGGGGGGGGGCTGTGGGGAGGAGAGGCAGATTTCTTAAATTATGATGATGCTTCGACCACCTCCCCATCTCACCCCGCCCCCCAGGCAGGCCTCACTCACCCCCACCCCGCTTTGGTCTCTCTGGGTAGATTCAGCATCTGGATTTCCCGTTTGCTTCCCTCTAATTCCACCCTTCAGCCAGAAAGGAATACAGGGTCTGGGGGACCAGCAGAGCAGAAGTGAAGGGAGGAGGGGATATTTGCTGGAGGCCTGCTTTGCTCTGGGCAGACTGGGGTTTGAAGGGGTCTCAACTCCCTTTCACAGACCGGGTGACTCGGTGGAAATCATTGGTTGGCGAGAGGCAGGGCTGGGACTGGAGCTCGGTCTGAAGCTAAGTGCTGGGACCCCCAGGGTGGGTCGCTTGGTCAACACGCCATGCTTCCGCTGCAGGGGCACGGCTTCCATTGCTGGTAGGGGAACTAAAGCCCCACGAGCCACGCAGTGTGACCAAGTAAAGTCAGGACCGAACCACCAAGTCAGAATCGGGCCCACCCTGGCGACCCCTCCGCTGGTGGAAACTCCCCCGCCCCGAGGCCCTAGCCCCAAGCTCCACTTCCAGGAGCAGCCAGCACCCTCCTCAGCCACCCAGCACAAGTACGCAAGCCCAAGAGGCCTCCCCAGACGCTGCCTCGAAACACAGAGCCCTCCATGCTTTTCCAGAGAAGAAAAGCCCCTCTTCCCTTCCCACCCCGCCCTTTCACAAAGCCAGGACGAGGCTGAGATGACCCCACTCGATGCTGACATAGCTGAGCCTCAAAGAGACTTGTCCCCCGAGTCTGCCCAGGACTGAAGTTTCCCTGGGAATGTGAGCCTCAGTGCTGACCCAGGACAGCTCCATGCACATCAGGGCAGCCTGCCCCACTCCCCACCCCCCACCCGCCCCCCCCCCCGAGAGGGGAGGCCCGATGCAGAGGCTCCGAGGCAGCAGCATTTTCCTCCCATTGCCTTAGCTTCCGTCTCTTCCCCTGTCCATCCCTTTCTCCAGGGAACCACCACCAGGGAGGAGGACTGCCAACACCCCTCCTTGCTACAAGGGAAGTTACTCAGAAGGTGAAGGCAAGGCATCCGGGTCTGATTCTCTAGCCCGCGATCATGAGGCTCCCTTTTCAGGCCCCCTCAGTACTCAGGCTAAGACAGGTGTGGGAGGGAGCGAGGGGGAGGAGGGGAAGGGGAGGCAGGGCGGGAGAGATTGGCCTCGCTCCCAGCAGACGCCTGGTGCCCCTCTCCCCTCCACTGCCACCTGTCTCAGGAAAGTTCCAGATTTAGGGGGCAGGTCTTGAGCACCTACTCTGCCTATGGTATTGAACCGAGCAGAGGGGGTCCAAACAAAACAGAATGCAGTTAACTAGTCCTTGCCCTCCAAAATGTTCTAATCTGGCCCAGGAAATGGAAGCACAGAACTATACCCACTAGGACAGTGAAACCTTCAGGACATACACAGGCACATGTACACATACAATACACACCACACATACGCAAGTGCACACACACTATTGCCCACGTGTACGCGCATCTGTATGTGTGCACACACGTACAAGTGCACACACTATTGCTCACATATACTCACACATGCACACACGGGTACACACACACAACACACAAGTGCACAGACTATCACCCACATGTACTCACACACGTGCACACACGTGCACACACGCAAAGCACACACAAGTGCACACACGATTGCCCACGTGTACTCACATTTGCACACATGCAACACATGCACACATGCAAAGCACACACAAGTGCACACACTATTGCCCACGTGTGCTCGCATTTGCACACACATGCACACACGTGTACATGTACACAACACACATACACACAAGTGCACACACGATCGCCCACGTGTACTTGCATACACACACGGACATGCATGTACACACACACAGCACACGTGCATACACGCTACTGCCCACGTGTACTCGCATATGCACACACATGCACACACGCAGCACACAAGTGCACACACTACTGCCCACATGTACTTGCACACACACACATGTGCACATGCACAGCACACACAAGCGCACACACGACTGCCCATGTGTGCTCGTATATGCACACACATGCACACACAACGCACACATGAGTGCACACACATTATTGCCCACATGTACTACGCACACACATCCAAACCCATACACAAACACATACGCACTCCCCATCCTAGTTCGAGGGAACCTGGAGTTTTCCCCCTTCCGGTGGCTGATCTGGGCGATAGTCAGGAAGGGGTTCTGACCCCACTTCCAGTCCAGGGCCCCTGCCAGCTCTTCTCCCACAGCCCCGCACCCCAAGATTCAGGCCTCTTCCAGACGACTGCTCTCCCAAAACACCGATTCTCTCTGATCTGAGTCATAGCCAGCCCGCTTAGAAGCCTGCTTATCACTGGGACTAAGATTCGCTTTCGGCTTCAAACTGCGTCCTGAACGCAGACCCTGGAAAACAGGGAGAGGCCTCAAGCGTCAACCAGGCTCGGAATATACCCCCAGCAGCATCTTCCTCCTCTCGTCTCACTTCCCACCCACGACTCGGGGTGAGTAACCCCATCCTCGACATGAAGGCTCCCCTGAGGGGTGACGCACATCCGCACCTCCTCCAGCCCCTGGGACGCAGTAAGTGCTCAATAAACACGGTTCCAAGGAGGCAGTGAGACGGGAGGAGACCCCAGTCTCTAGCTTTTCTCCAGAACTACCCACCCTGGGGTCCCTGGAAGACTCCAGCAGGCTGTGCTGGGCAACATATGGCGGGGGGGGGGAGGGGCGGGACGGCAGGTGGGGGCGGGGAGGAGGCGGAGGAAGGCTGCACTTAGGAAAAAAGGAAAACCCACACAAAACCGGTGAACCCCAGCCGGCTCTTTCCACGGCCGCAGATGCACACTAATGCGGGGGAAGCGGGCCGGGGCTCCGGGCTGGGGGAGAGAAGCAGCCCCTTTCAGCAGGCCGTTGTCTGGCCTGATCTCGTCACTCTGAAGAGGGCCATTGAGGGGTATTCATGCGTCGGCCCTGGGGACAAAAGGGGCCGGTACACGTACTGACTGCTCAGTTGCCCGCGGGCTGCGGGGCCTTTGTCTAGCCTTCCCTTAATAAACTTTTGGGAAGAGTTCATCAATCCGCCTCAATAGCTGATGTTCTCATTTTCAGAGCGGGAAGAAAAATGGCAGAAGGCTGGCCTGGCTTTTTTTTTTTTTAGGAGGCATTCTCAATGAGAAGGGGAATGGAAAAGAGAGAGAAAAGGAGCAAGCCGGCAGACACCCCACTCTAAAGGGAAAAAGAGCACATCGCAGCCGGAGCCACAGATCCTAGATGGGCGCCCAGACAAAGCCGCTGTTCACAGGGCCCCAGGCCTGCCTGCATCTGAGCCTCTCCGGGCCACTGGCGCTGGGTGCCCTGGGCTGGAAAGGCTGAGGCCGCCGCTGCAGGGAGCCGGGGTGAGAGGAGACGCTTCTAGAAGGAACGAGCGGCTCAGAAGGGATGACAGGCGGGTGACTTCCGTCCAGTCTCTGCGTGAGACCTGGGGTCACGTGGCCTCCTTCCCATGAGGCAGCTTTTAAAAGTGGGAGGAGGTGTGTGTTTATTTTCTTTAATTAATCAAGAGAGTGATGGGATGAGGTGGGTGGGCAGCTTTTCCTCTTCTGAGCAATGTCTCCTGCAGTTTCGATCCCCAGCCCCATTTCCCTCTGAAGCTCTGCTGAGGTGGTAGGAAGTGCCCCCGTGCGTGCGCGCGGCTAAGTCGCTTTGGTGGTGGCCGACTCTTTGTGACCCCATGGACTGTTGCCCACCAGGCTTCTCTGTTCATGAAATTCTCCAGGCAGGAATGCTGGAGGGGGTTGCCCTCCTCCAGGGGATCTTCCCGACCCAGGGATCGAACCTGCGTCTCTTACGTCTCCTGCACTGGCAGGCAGGTTCTTTACCATTAGCTCCACCTGGGAAGCCCAGAAAGTGCTCCCCTTGCTCCTCCCCAAGGGAGTAAGACCCAGAAATCCGCCCCCTGCCATTTCCATGATGCGTGGTGACGTAAGGGGAGTGGGCTGGATTGGGGGAACAGGAAAGACAGGATATTCCAACATTTCTACCATGCTGGACGCTACACTAATTTTGACTCAGTATGTGTTAACTCACTTCTCACCACTGTGCTACTTTCTAACACACATTTTTTTTTTTCTCATTTTACTTGGGGAAACCAAGGCTCAGAGAAATGATCCCTGACCCAAGGTCCAAACTCAAGTCTTCTCTAATCCACATTTTCCAGTGTTAAACAAAGCTGCCTCTTACATTTTAAGGTGTTATTTAAAGTCGTAATAGCTACAGAAGTCACACTTTTAAAGGTGCTGGGCATTGTCATAAGACTTTCTGAACTTATTCTCCCAAGAGCCCAGTGAGACAGGTCCTTTATTACAACGCCCATAATATGGAAGTGGTGACTGAGGCACAGAGCAGAAAGAGCTGCCGGACCGCCCAACAGGCAGAGTCCGACATGAGCTCAAGCCTGTCCTGACTCTGGGGCTCCACCCGGGTCCCCACGCTGCTGTGAGTGTGGTGAAAGGCAGAAGCAGGAAGATGGAAGCAGATGAACAGACGAACCTGACTTTTACCCCGACAAGTCATGGTTTCCTAGGTCCTGGTTCAGTTTTGCAGTGCAGGCTCCCAGACACACACACACACACACACACACACACACACACACACACACACACACACACACACACACACACCCTCCTCAAAGTCTCCCCAGCGGCTCTAGTTCAATGTTTTACAGGCCTAATGAGTGTTGACAAGTTTAATGAGTTTGTTTTAAAGAGGGGAGGGGGGACCTGGTCAAACTGAGATTTCCGAGTCAAATGAATTAGTGGAGGCCGCCAGACTTCAGCTGACAGGCCTGGAAGCCCTCCCGCAGCCCACAGCCTTGAGCCGCAGACCCTGGCTCCCTCAATGGGAGCAGGGCCCCACACCAGCCAGACACCGGGGGCTTCGGGGGCCTCGGAGTGGCCCTCGGGTGCCCGGGTCCCAGTCAAAGCCCCCGTTTCCACAGCCCCCTCCCTGCCAGCCCACCCCAGAGGGCCCCCCTTCTGCAGGACTCTCCTCCCCCACTGAGTCCCCAATGAGAAATTTGATTCAAACCCAGTTTGGCACTTGTTTGCATATTGATTGCGTGGTAATTAAGTGGCTTCATCTGAGGAGGGGACGTGCCACCTGCATTTCTAAGCTTCCCAGTCAAGGGCTGGGACAGGGCGGTAGCCCTTGTTTCTGACCGTGCAAACTGGAATCCAGGGAGCCCAGCGTCTGGATGCTAGAAGGGACTCATGTCATCCTCCTTTAAAACAGTATTTTTTCTTTCTTTCTTTTTCGCGCTGTTGAGATGAATTGGGAAGGAGCTTGCACAAACCTGACCAGCTCCAGATGAAAGAGCAGAGTTAAAATTAAATCATAATAATTATGCCGAAAAGCAAGGAATACATGTGCGCTTCTGATGTGACTGCGTCACGGTAAGCCTGTGCAAAGCGGGCTCAGTTCTCCCTTTGATTGGCCCCTCTTGGGGGAGGTGGTCGGGGGGCTGACCTGAAAGCCAGAGAAGCTGGGATCAAACTCCTTCCGCTTCTTTTTCTAGACCTGATCTTATGCAAGTGACTTTAACCTTTCTGGGCCTCAGTTCCTTCATCTGTAAAGTGGGTTTAAGAAAACCTGTGATACTCAACAGGGTTGTGGGCACCTTAAGGAGGGCAATTGCCCGGCACATGGTGAGTCCTCCACCCTGCCAAGGTCGTCTTCCAGAGCTGCATCGGGGTTTGATCCCTGGGTAGGAAAGATCCCCTGGAGGAAGGAACGGCAACCCACCCCAGTATTCTGGCCTGTGGAATCTCAAGAACAGAAGAGCCCAGCAGGCTACAGTCCATGGGGATGCAAAGAATCAGACATGACTGAGCAAATAACACTTCCTCTTAGCTGGAGAAGAGCCCGACCTGCCCACCTGGAGCTGTCACAGCCTTGCAGTCTAGTCCTGCTAGCTCCTAGCCCAGCTGACCTTGCTGTTTTCTCTCCACCAGCCCTGCCGCCTGTGAAGTCCTCCAGGTGCACATGGTCACCTCCTGGCTTGCCAGGAAGAAGTGGGTGAGCCGAGATTCAGGAAGGAGAAAGGCTCTGCATCGCGGTGAGCCGGTTTTGCTTTATTCTGCTGTGCTTTGTCGTCCACTAAGGAGATCAGAGCTGGAGCTGATACATCTCAGGCTGGGTCACAGCATCCAGCTGGGATCCCAGCCCCCCCGGCCCCTGCCCAGCCTTCTCCTTCTCTCTCCCACATGTGATTATTTATTGGATATTCCCCCTGGAAGGGGTGCCTCTCCCCTTCTTTAACTTTCCCCTAATCTCTGGTCTAAGGCGGGGAACTTGTGAGCAGTGCTCTCTGGAGTGAGAATTTCTTTACAGGCTGTTTTCCCTTTCTAGCTGGGAGGAGGAGGGGGCGGGGCGGGGGGGAGGGCTGGGGGGGATGGGTCACTCCGAGTCAAGTGGGCAGACCCTGCGGACCGCCTCTCTGGACAGGACTGTGGTGCCTCTCTGGTGATTTCTTCACTTCCTAGGTCTTGCCATTGTTCAGGGCTGTAGCCAGCTGTGGGCGTTAATCTTCGGCATATTTGCAATCCCAAGAAAGAAAGGCCCCTCGTGCAACAGGGCTGGGCTGGGGGCCCAGGGAGTGGGCAGAGGCTGAGACGCCAGGGTGAGGAGGGGGACAAGCATGTGACCGCACACACGTCCACCCGCCAGGCCCCGGGACAGAGTCTGCCGCCATGCATGCTGGCTTGTGAACCTTTTGTTGTCCCTTAAACCCTTCCTGGGGACCAGAGGAGAGAGGCTGGAACTCAGGGCAGCCCTGGTTTTCCTTCTCGGTTCAGCCACTAACTAACTAGGCGGCTTCCGGCAGCTCAAGTCTCTGAGGCTCAGTTGCCATCTGGAAGATGGGGGCAGTGCGCTTAGACCCCAGAGAAACGTACTGACCTCTCCCATGCACAGCGGAAATGATGTAACCCCAAGAGTATACACGCACCCAGGACCGTCCCTGTGACATCGCCAACAGACGCACACCCATATCTACACATCCACACACTCCACCCCTGAACACACTCACACGCCTAACACACTCACACTCCATCCTCACACCTCACATCACAAGGACACACACATACCAACATCCCAAGACAAAGCCCCTGTCCTGACTTTTCTGGAGGTCTAGTGGCTAAGATTCTGCACTTCCAAGGCAGGCGCCTGGGTTCGATCCCTGGTTGGGGAACTAAGAATCCACATACCGAGCAGTGTGGCCAAAACCAAATTGATTTAAAAAGAAAAAATCCAACCATAGCCAACCCTACCTCACCTTGACTCCTAAACATGATCCATCAGCAACCATGTGTGCACAGTACTGCCGCAACAACACACACACGGAAAAAACACTCCCTGAACGGATCCCAGCGTCTACCTTCTAACACACTCCCAAGGCCACCTTCGATTTCTCAGTTCAGAGTCCCAAATGCAGATCAGAAATGGGGCAGGGTACCCCGTTAAGAAAAACAAATCTTCAAGCCGCCTTCTTGCTGAATCTTCTGTTAATGACAAGCCCCTGGCTCTAGAGACGGGGGAGCCACTCCCCAGGGACACAGGACGCTCGAATCAGTGCAGGGCATTCCAGAGTCAGGTGCCTGCCAAGCGCCGGCGCGCCAGAGCAGGAAGAGTTCGCAGCGCACGGGTTCTGTTTCTGGCTCTGCTGTCTGCTGGCTGTGTGTCTCTGGGGAATCCAGCAAACCTCTCTGAGCTTTGCTTTCGTCTTCAAACTCGGGATAATAAATACCCACAGGGCAGGGTTGAGGGGTTAAGTGAGATGAAGCATCACAAGGGGGACAGGCCAACAGCATGCTGTTCCAATGAGACACCCCTACCTGTCTGTGCCCCAAAGGCTGAATACTTCCTGTGCCTCACGCTTTGAATCTATAAGCGGGCATCGCAATAATCCCTCCTTCAAGGTGCTCTTGGGAGGATTTCATGCATTCATTCCTATAAAGGGCTTAACCCAGTGCCTGACCCATAGTTGGCTCCCAATGGGCTATTCTCCCAAGTAGATGTTCAATAAATGGCTGCCTCTCTCTTGCCATCCAGGCCTTAGGTCAAATATCACCTCCTCCAGGCAGGCTGCCCTGATAATCACTCTCCCAGCCTACCCCACCCCACCCCACTGTAGCCCATCAGTCACTTTGTCTTAGGACTCTGCTTTATCCTCTTCAAACCTGTACCCACCTTCTGAAAGTATTTCCTTACTTGGGGATGTGTATGTTGCCTCCCTTCCCCCAAGGTGCAAGATCCAGGAAACCAGGGTTTTGTGTGGTTCTGGGCTGTTGTCCCAGGCCCTGGCACAGTGCCCAGCGCACAGTAGGTGCTCAGCACATCGTTATGGGAATAAAGTGGTAGTTCTAGCTCTGGCCCCTGGGGCACCGGTGGTGAGGGAGAGGAAGGAGGATGGTGGAGGTTGCAGGCCGAGGAGCCCTACCTTCTCCTCCCATCCTCCACCCCCCTTGCACCCCGCCACCCCCCTTCCCGACCTGCCGGCCCAGCCTTTCCGCTGCCTGCTGCCAAGGGGCCCAGTGAGCCTTGATGGGTTTACCTGGGTGTTAATCCCCCAACAATCCCCCCTGGCCTGACCCTACAGCCAGCCTCCATTCTTGTCCTGGGTCTAATTAAGTGCCTGAAATCCACTTCCCCTTTCAAACCAGGCTGCTTTTCTCCAAGGCGAGGCAGGTAAAGCCCAGCCTGCCGCTTTGAAGCCGAGGAGGCCGGAAGCCCAGGCAGGTGCATGGAGGGGAGGGGGGAGCGCTGAAGGGCCTGGGGGGAGGGGGCACCTCTGTCTGCCCCTCACCAGAGAGGACAGACGCCTGCAAAGCCCCCACCTCGGAACGCTCAACCTTTCGAGGCTCTCGAGCGCTAGCAGGCCCAGGAAACCTAAGGGATTCTCCCTTAGGGAAATGCATACACACAGACAAGCACCCATGAGTGAAGACTCTGTTCAGGGGGCTCCATGGTCCCCTCCGAAGCCTCTGTAGTCCCTGGGTTAAGTTGACGTGATGTCACTTTCCTTTAAATATACATCTAAATGGATGGATCGATGAATATTGATATAATCTAGATACATGTATATACACTGAGATAGCTATACCCCCAGTGTCAACAAAGTTATCTCTAGGGAAGTAGAGGATTCTCGCTAGAGAAGTAGATGATTTTTTATATATTAAAAAAACATTTTTTATTTTATATACTTCTTTCTGCTTTGAAATATTATGAGTATTTTGCGGCTTTTGTAATATATTTTAAAATTCATATGAAAAGACATATGCATAGCTATTTTCCAGCCCCTGATAAAGCAACGTGTGTTTGGCTCGGGAAGCTGTCTTCTCAGGCACTTTTAGGGACCCCTAGGCCACACGGATCACCGTCAGGCCTGTTATCTCATGTTAATCACACGCTCCCCGGGTGCCAGCCACCTTTTCTCCCTCTCGCTCATTCACTCCTGTTGTAATTCTTGCTGTCCACTGGCTGGATGGGGAAACCAAGCCTCAGGGAGGTGAAGCGACTCTCTCGGGGGACGCGGGGCAGGGGGCTGGGTCTGGGTCTCACTGGCTCCTTTCACGGCCCAGCAGTGGCTGCCTCAGGATGGGAGGGCTGGAGGCCCGGAGCTGAGATGACGGTGAGTGTCTGGAGGCCATCCCCGCGGCGTGGGCAGAGCTGGGCACAGGGCAGGCAGGGGGTGCCTCAGCCCATTGGTTCTCGGCATGGTGCCTTGGCAGGATGCCCCTTCAGTGGGGGCAGTGACCATAATCAAAGGTGAGGCGCCCAGAGACTTGGAAGGATGTTCCCTGCACGGCGTCTGGTCTCCCAGTCTGGAGGTCGGTCTCTGTTCTGACTCTGTTCTCAATTTGCTGTGCAACAGGAAACAAGTCTCTTTCCCTCTCTGGGCCTCAGTTTCTCCGTCTATAAATAGGGTGCTGCTATATAAATAGGGCGCTGCACTAGACCAATGGCTCTCAACTGGGGTGGCCATCAGAACGACCCGAACCCCACTCCCCGCAGAAGTCCCAAATCGAGAAAGCACCAGGTGTGTAGGCTTGGCAAAAATGCCTGGGTGACTTGGGCACACCCTTCTGCCCTCCTGGCCTTCCATCTCTCCTACCCTATATTGAATCCTCCTTCCAGGACCAAGCCAAGACGGCGCTGCAACCCAGCCATACCACCAGTGTCCCAAGGAAGCACAGAGAGGGCAACCGCCTCCCCGTGGTCACACAGCAGGCTGGGCAGGGACTCCCACGGTCTGGAATCTAGCCCAGCTCTGCCTGCTCTCCCAGAGAGACCTCCCAGCCAGGAGAGAAAGTTCCCTAATCAGGGCAATAGAAGAGGAGGGGGAACCATTTGTCACCAGATAAGCAATATCAGCTTATCTCTGAAGACCAATGACCACAGCCTGGGGCTCGATTCCAGGCATAAACAGAGCTCCTCCCTCCTCCCCTCCAGAGTAGCCAGGACAGTAGTCCCGGCTAGTCTGCAGGACAAAGCCCCATCTCATCAGAGTTTCCTCTATCAATAATTCTGACTTCCTCCCCCCACCCCCCTCCTCCCAGTGCAGACGTGCTCAGAGCATCAGTGCTTGGCGGACCTTCACAGACTGCATCACCCCTAGAGCTCCTGCATGGAACCCCAAGGTTCCACGGAATAGCGTTAGAGAACCGCTAGGCTGGTTGCACCTTGCCTTTGCTCAGACAGGAGCAGGGACCAGAGAAATTGTGTCGAGTTACAAGGCAGTTAGTGCTGAAGCCAGGGCCTCTTCATGGGAGGATCTGAATTCCAGCCCTAGCCAGGATACTGTGGTTACTTTCCCTTGGGGCTTTATTTTCTCTTGCTGCTAAAAGGACTCTTCCCAGACCCTCAGAAGGCCAAATCGGCAGCATCCCTCAAGTCTCAAGATCCCAGTAGGTGTTCATGGGAAGCAGTGGGTGGGGGGTGGGGGGGGAGTGGGGTACCAGCTTAAGCTCCCCGGGGCCTGAGGATCTTCGTGAAGGATGGGGAGGCTGCTGGGGGCTGCATTGCTCAGAAGTGGCAGGAAGCATAGCGGGGTTTGTGCCCTTCAGCCTTCTTGGGGAAAGAGGCATCAAAGTCCTGCAGACCCTACTAGGGAAGAAGCCCCACGGCCTTCTTCCTTGGGCACATTTCTCCGTGCCTCAGTTTCCTCCTCCGAAATAGAACTTGAAAGCATGCATCACGTTACACAGAAAGAATGATGTGCCCTACGGATGGGAAAGGGCGGTGTTTCCACGCCCTTCCCCCAAAGCCTTCAATTCCTGGAGATTTCCACCAGCACATTCTGACCCTTTACCAAAGCAACTGCCAGCAGACCAGGTTATTTCTTCCTCCTTTGGGCTCTCTCTGGCTACAACCTCTGAGCCTCAGCTTTCCCATCTGTGAGATGAGCTGATGGCCGTTTTAGATGTACGGGCTCAACCGTCTTTGGGATCTCAGCCTAGAGAGGATTTCCAAGCTCCCTTGAATTCACCCAGCCAGCCACAGGCTCAGCACACGTGGGCATCAGGTGGGAAGAATCTGGAAACAACTGCTTCTCTCCCTGCCTCTCTATCGAGGCTGGGGCTCCCCTCTCCTAAAATCCCTCCACTCATCCTCTGTGCCTCTGTCTCACATTAACCTCCCAGCTGGTCTCTGCACACCTTCCCGTACACACTCTGCTCAGTCCAACTCTGCCCCGCCCTGGCTCCCTACTGCCCTCGGAGTAAGGCCTAACGCCTCCACTCTGCCTGGAGGAGTCTACAGTCGGGGCTCTGGTGGGATCACCCCCAGCACAGCTCGCAGGAAGGAGGGCTTCATGAACACTTGTGGAATGAAGGGACGACAGCCTGGGCCAGGGTGTGGACCTACTCCATTTCGGAGGGGCGGTGTTTGGGGGCCTGCTTCTTTTTCCCCTGGAGGGTGCTTCCACCGGTTCCTCAGTCACCGTGCGCTGCCCGCCTTCCTCCCTTACCTGCCAAAGCTGCCTTTCTTTGGGAGTGGGAGTAGGGCAGTGGTCTTTAGGAAGGGAAGTCTGTCTGCACATCTGACAAGGTTGTGGAGTTCTATTTTTGCCTTCTTTGGCCTCTGTTGAATGAGGAGCTGCCCGCTGACAGCTGATTTCTTTCAGTTAAGGAAGAGCTCTATTCGTTGGCATCCAGCTGAGTACCTGCCCTCACCCCCACACACCCCAGTCCAAATACAGTGATCGCTTGTAGCTTTCTAGCCCCCATTATTTCTGAAGCCAAGGGACAGTGGGCTGTAGATGGAAAGAAGCCTTGGAGAAGAAGAGGTGGAAAGGATTGGAGAAAAATATCCATCGGTCCTGCGATTTATGTCATTATATTGCTGACTCTTTCCAGCGCACTTCACAGGTGTCATCCATGGGGCCATTTTAGAGATGGGGTCACTGAGGCTGTCAAGGGAGCTCACTCAAAGTTACCCAGACCGTGCAGAGGTCCAGGACTTCTTTCATCTCCTCTCTCCCGGCCTGTCACTCAGGCCTCTCCTCCAGGGCCTCTCCCAGAAGTGGCCTCCGCCCACCAGACTTCACTCCTCGAAGGCCGCAGGTGGACCCGCCGGGGCGAAGCCCTTCTGTTCAGGAGGAGGAAGGCAAGGCCTGAGAGTCAGGGCCGCATCGCTAGCCAGCACGGCTTCACCCCAGACACCTCTCTCCCTTCTTCCGAGCCCCCTCCCAAGACAGCCAGCGACGCCAGGCTCCGGTGGGACATCCCCAGCCCCGGGGGCCGCCGGGGGCGGCTGACCCAGCAGAAGCCCCCCAGCCCACCGGGGCCTGGCGCGCCCGGGGCCGGGGCTCAGGCTCGCGGTGGGGTTTTGCGCGTCCTGTTTTGTTCGGCCCCGGCCCCCCTCCCGGGCTCCCAGCGCGCCGGTTCTTGACTTCATCCACTAAGTCAATAGCCCGGGCGCGGGCAGGCCGCTCCCCCCGCGCCGCCCCCCGGTTTTCTTCTCGGGATAATGGGGGCTCTTTGTGGCCTAATCAGCCTCCTGAGGGGCCGGGAGGCCGGGAGCGCTTCCCCCGCGGCCGTCGGTGAAAATGAAAGCGGGATTAGGCCGGGGCCTCGGCCCACACCATAGTAAAGCGCCACCAGGCATTCGCCCCTTCAAAGCCCCTTTCGGGGGTTTGGTTACTTTATTTCTAAAGTTGTTTGTATTTCTAAAGTGGCCATTGAGGCGCGAGCGGGACGGGGCCGACAGGGTGCTGGGAGGAGGGGGCGGCCGGGGCGGGGGAGGAACTCCCCCTCCTTCCTCCCCCCCTTCCTCGGACTCGCGGACCGGTTTCTAAAGAGCCTTTCCCGGCCCTGCTTCTCACCCGCCTCGCGAGGTGGGGAGGGGTCTTAGCCCCACTAATCAGATCGGGAAACTGAGGCTCTGCGCTAGAAGATGCGCTCCCGCAATCAAACCCACCGTGCAGCCAGGGGCGGAAAGGGGGGTTTGTGTGGTTTTGTTTTGTTTTTTGGTGGGGGAGAGACGCCCAGGGCTCTCAGCTCCGAGCGCACCAGCTAAATCTCTTGCTGTCGCCTGCCTGTACAGGCCACCAAGAGGAAAGTCCCGACCTAAACACGAGGCGAGCCCCTGAGGGAGGGAAGTTCTGCCCCACCTATTCAAGAAAGTTCCAGGACCTTCTGTTTTAGGATTCACTCTCCACACTTCGGATAAACCCCAGAAATGGGGGCGCAATAATTCAGAATCTTCCCCCGTCGCCGAAGATGGGAGGGGTGGCAGAGATTCTGCACGTGGACTTCCCCGGCAGCTGGAGGCGGAACAGAGAAGGGATAGAGATGGGGGTGGGGTAGGGGGGCAGCAGAAGCAAGGAGACTAGCCGCGCCCCTTCTCCCAAGTGCGGACGCTGGGATTTCTTTATTTCTGCCGGACTTTTTGACCCTCTGAAGGGTGAATCCGCGCTCAAAAAGTCCAGACTAGGAGGAAAACTGTAAGGATGAGGGTCGCCAGAGGGGGAAGGGAGGGGGAGCTTAGTGCAGATTCTGGGGTCAGGTTCTAGGCCTGCAGCTGGACCAGCCGTGGGTCAGTTGTACCCGTGGATACAAGAGAGATCCGGAGATACAGGTTTTTTATAGGTTTTCATTGGGAACTAGAGAGTTCCACAAGCTTCCTTAAGTCCCTGAGAAGGTTCGTTAAGACGCCTCCGACCCCTCCCAACGCCGAAACTGTCGCTCTAGAAAGAAAACTCTAGCGTGAATCCCATGTTCTTGTCTAGACAGCACAGAAAATTCGGCGCGGGCTTCGAGGATCAGCTTCCAGGCAACAGGAAGGCCTGGCCGCATCTCCACGCACAGGTAGAAACACACTGCACCGAAACCCACGCACACCCACTCTTGCCGGCTCGACACCTTCCCCAGCTGCCCGGAGTCCTGCGGTCCGAATTCCAGCCCCAAACCATCACATCCTCTCCACCTGTCACCCCGGGTGACCCGAGTGGAGAGGGCCCCGCGGAAGGATGGCCGCCCACTCGGCTGGGGCTCTGTTGGGTCCGGGTCCCCCGGAAAGGGCCCCAGAGGGGTTCAGGGGGAGTTTCCAAGCTACTTCTCAGTGCCGGCGCCCCACCCTCTCTTCGGTCCGGCCCGGGGCCTCTTTGATCTCCGGTCAGACAAAGAGCACAGGGAAGGCCGGCGGCTCCGGGCCCCGCGGCCGGCCGGTCCTCCTCCCGCTCGAACCCGCGGCGCGCTTGGAGGCACCGGCGGATGCCTGCGGCTGACCAGATGAGCTTGGAGGCTGCGTGCCAAATTCAGCCAGACCCCCAAACACATCCTGCTGTTGTGCCTGCCCGTCCAGCTACGCACACACACTTCATCCCCCCCCTCTCCGCCAGCGTCCACGAACACCCAGACGTACACAGGTAACCAGGCAGGTAGGTAAACACTCACACAAACACACGCACTGAAGCGTGTCTGTTTATCACCAGCCTTTAATTTTGTGTCTCTAGCAGCTGGCTCAGAACTCCACCAAGGCAGGGGGCCTTCCTGATGTCTCAGGGATCCTGGGCACTTAACACAGTGCCGGGCCCTTGGTAGATGCTCAGCAATTTTTAACAGAAAGAATGGAGACTTGGGCCCCTGAGAAGGTGTCTTTCCCTACCTCTTTTTTCCTCTCCCTTTCTTTCTGTCTCTCTTTCCCAGGGACAAAAGAGGCGCACGGCGCTTGGGTTTAGTTCTGCACACAACAGCCTCCCAAGGACCCCTCCAACAAGCACAGAGGGGTGGGATGGTGGGGGTCACTGCCTCTGTTTTGGAAAGAGGAGGAAGCAGCAACGGCCAGAGGCAAGCAGGCGCTCAGCCTCACCTCTCGCCCCACCCCGCCCCATTCACCATCCATTTCCTCCTCCTGGAATCCGCTGTTCCCTCAAGAACACCGGAGTCGCCAGAAAGCGTGTCTGTGAAGTTCTTGCTGGGGTGTGGTCTCTAGCAGCCCAGAGGGAGACCCTTTATGTTCCGTCTGTAGAACGCCTCCTGTATGGACCTCTGTGAACGGGCAACTTCTCAGGGTGCTGGCCGGTTCCCAAAGGGGTCCAGAGTCCCCCAGAGGATGGGAACTGGTGCAATTCTCTGGTTTTTCACGAAAACAAAAAAAGACCCAGAGCAGCCTGAGAGAGCTGTTCAGGATTTCCTTGCTAGTGAGGCGGGGAGTGGGGGTGGCAGAACCCTTACTCTCTCGGTCCCCCGCAGCGCTCCCGGCCCCTCCCGGATTCGCCCTGCTGGGTTCAGGCGGAGACCGGGAGAGCAGGCCCTCGGAGGCGGGAATCCAACTACCAGCCGCTGGGAGCCGGTGGGTGAGGACTGGATCCAGAGCAGCGCGAAGCCGGCCGCTCGTCCAGCTCTGTAACTCACGCTGCTCACCCTCCAGTCTGTGCGTCCGAAGCTGCGCGTGGAGATGATGGCCTGGGCGCCATCTCCTCCCCAAGCTGGGAATTTCGAAGGGGGCGTCTGCTAAAAACCGGAAGGCGGTGAGCCTCCGTCTCCGGGCTGCGCAGCCAGGACTGGGACGTTTCTTTAGCAACGCTCCGAGGAAGGGTTCTCCGCCCCCTCTCGCTCGCGGCGAGTCCCGGAGGGGCCTGGCGCGCGGGCCGGCCTCTTTCCAGCACCCGGGTCGGCCTCCCGCCCGCCCCGCCGGCCCGACTTGCTCGCCTCTAATTAAGCGGCGGGATCTCAGCGAGCCGCCGGGCCGCGCTGTAATATGATGAACTGCCTTTGTGCCAGTGCCACCGAAAGCCCTTCTGATAAGGGCAGGCCGCGGAGGATCAAAAGGACGGCAGCGGCTCGCCCGCCTCCCGCCGCCTCCCGGCCCTGCGCGCTCGCCCTCGCCGCCCGCGCTCGCCCGCGGGCTGTCTCCGGCCCCGCGGTCCGTCCCGATCCGCCCGGCCCAGGCCCGCCTTTTGGTGCTTAGGCGCCTCTTTGTCCTTCTTTCTGCTGCGGCGCGCCTCCCTCGCCCCGCGCTAACGCTCTAGGCAAGGTTCTCTCCTCCCGCGCTGGTCTTTCTCTGAATTTTCTCGCGCGCGCTCTCTGTTCCGACTCTCTCCACCCTCTTCCTGACAGTCTTTCGTCCCCCCCGCCCTTCCGTGGCTCTGGGTCTCCGGGGTCTCTACTCGTCCCTCCTTTCCTCTCGACCCGGGCTCGGGCCCAGCACACCCCGAAGCCCTGGGCGACCGCATCTTGGAAACGTCCACGGGCTGACCCGCAGCCCCAGAAAGTTGAACCAGTTCATTCCTAGCCCCTGGCAACCCACGCTCACTCAGCTGCCCAAGAGAGCCGCCCAAGGCGCCCTGGAATGCCCTCGGGGCCTCTGGGGAGCAAGACTTGGGGTGTACGCAACTTCCCCTCATCGCTCCCTCGCTGCTGTGGTCGGAGACGCCTCACCGCTCCCCGGGGGCTGAAGTTTCAAGTGGAGCCCCCACCCCCCGCACCCCCTTTCCTATATCCCTTCCTTTGGCCCCCACCTCCCCTTTGCCCTCGACCCCTTCTCTTCCTCTTGCAGGCCCCTCCCCTTGGCTAGCTCCTAGTGCCCCCTGCGCGCTCTCCGGACTCCCCCTCTGCCTCGCCTCTCCCTTCCCCCCACTTTGTTTGAAGTTCTGGAGAGATCTATCTACTAATGGGGAAGTTTCCCCCTTAGGTCACCGTTCTGCCTTGATTCGATTTGGGAAGGCGCGTTCCCTCCCTCCCTCTACCCGACCCCAGCCGGGGCCAATCGCTCCGGAGCGGGTCAGAAAGCGCTGACCCCATTTCCACCTTTCCTCTTTCAGCCAGAGCTGGGGGAAGGGGCGGGAGGGCGGGGGGAGCGGAGAGAAGCAGAAAGGCCCGCGACAGCAAAAACTGAGAAGGGAGGGGGGATTGTCCCAACCTTCCAATCCCTCTTACCCCCAACCCCAACTGGGTTTCCTAATTACCTCCTTAGTCTGGAGTGGGAGACGAAGAGGAACTATTTTTATGGAATTCCTGGAATGTGCCCCCCCTTAGTCATGGCCTTCAAGGCCCCAAAGTCCCTGGAGAACGTCCCCTTTGGGGTGTCTCTTCTATGTCCCTCTTTATAGCAGGAACGCTTCCCCTCACCAGGGACCGTCCATTATGTGGTGTGAGTTCTCTCTGGCTTTGGACTCTGCTTGTCCCAGGGCCAGAGCCAGGGCCCGGGATCCTGTACATTTCGTGTTTATATCCTTAGTCCCCATTAGGAGTGAAGCTTCATCAACTTTGCTGATGATGGTAAATAGAAACGCCAAACAGGCAACCTAGAAGGAAATCTCATTTGCTCAGTGCTCTCTCTCTCTATAAAAATACGTATGTTTGTAAATAATATTATTTATATAAAATGTAGTGTGTGACAACTATCATTTTCAGAAAGACGTCCTTTAAAAAAAAAAAAGCCCAAATAATCACCTTACTGCTTTAAGGCTACTGTTATGTGCTTTTAAATCCTTCCATGTAAATTCCACTGAAAAATTTGGAAAGCTGTGAAAGGGGAGGGGGCCGCGGGAGTGGGAGGGGGAGGTTAATCCGGGTTTAACGCTGCGATGCCGTCTTAGGACCAGGGTTAGCCTGATTGCGTTATCTCTTCCCAACATTTGAGACGCCCATATTTCACCCAGCCAAATAGCTCGGAGAACAGCGCAGATGGCCGCCGTGGTCGCGCCTCAGGAAAATGTGTTATTAATATCTAAATAACTTCCCAATACTGTCTGGTAAATCTCCTCTCCACCATTCCAAATGATGAATTCGTTTGAAGTCTTCCCCCAGCCTCATCTTTTCAATGTCTCTCTCTTCTTCTTAGCCAGGCTTATTTCAAACTGGTAAATATCTAATTCCTTTAACGGCTGTGCCGTGCACACCAAGTCTTTTAGGTACAAACGCCTGGAAACAGCCGGTGCGTGGCGGTGCGCGCCCCGGGGTGAACAGAAAACCCGCGCGCCCTCGCAGCGGGGGACCCACCCTGCTCCGAAACGCGTTCAGAGACGGGGGACCGCGCGGGAGCCTCAGTCTGGGAGCCGAGCTCCTTCCTTGGCGCGCCCCGGGGACCCTCCCCCGGTTCCCTGCGGAGTCCCGAAGGCCTCCCTCCTCCGCAGCGCGCGGCTCTCGGCGGCTCGCGTCTCCGAGACCCCACCCGCAGCCCTCGGAAGGCGCCCGTCGCTCTCTGGGGCGGGTAATTACCCTCCGCTCGCCTGTTCTCGCGTGTTCCAAGTTTGTTTTCTAAATGTCTTCTATTAGATTACGTTCGTTCATTCCCCCTCCAACCTTATCTCCTTCTGTCTCTTCTCTCTTTGCCCGTCACACTCGATTTAGGCACGAGTTTATCTGGCAAACAGTTTGCCGACTCTGTTTATTTACCGTGGGTTCCGGGGCTGCGAGCGCGCGCGCGCCAGGGTTCGCCTTTGTAATAGTTATCTCATTGTTGTTCTTCGTTAGTCCCGGCTCCCTCCGCCCCTCTCTCGTCTTCGGTTGGGGGGAGTAGAGGAAAGACAGGGGGAGTCTTGTCATCCCAGTGTGGGTTCGCCCCTCGCCCGGGGCCCCCTCCGCCGGGGTAGAGCCCCCCTCGCCCCGCGCGCCCCCTCTCCGCTGCCCCCATCCCCCCACCGCCCCAGCGCGGCACAGCCCTCGCCCCCTCCCTCTCCCCCTCCGGTCTCACTGAATATCCACCGCCGAGCGCTGCCTAAAGCCGGGGAATTGCCTGACACCCTCCCATCTTCCTCCGAGCCCCCATTATGCGAAGCTGATCCCACTCTGAACAGCCTCAAATCCCGCCTGGACTCTGTTTGATTAGATTGCCAACCCGGGGTAATCCTTTGATTTGGTGGAGTGTCAATTACCTTTCTCTAAACACACATTTACAGAGGAGGGAACTTGTTGGTTTAAATCAATGCAGATTGTTTCTTGATAAATGGACTCTCTTCGACCCCTCCCTCCTCGCTCTTCCAAGGGCCTCTCTCCCTGGGGGCCCCTCCCTCCCCTTTCCCCTTCTCGCCTATCCAGTAAACAATGCCCCTTCCAGGTGTGAAGCCGAAAAAACGGTGTGGGCTGAGGGGAGCCCTGCCCCCCCTCCCGCTATTCATTCGCTCCCCCGGAGCCTAATTAAATTTGGCAGGTCCTTGTACACACAATCAAAACAGCTTCCTCCGGTGTAGCAAACGACCGAAAACCGCATTAGCAGCTATCGCTGCTGCCAAATTAAATTGTTTCCCACCTCCTTTTACAAGTGTCTGAAACCCAGACTTCGGGCTCTCCCCTCCTTCCCCGTCCTTCCCCGTCATTTCTCACTGCACACCTGAAAGTTTGCTGCTTTAAAAATGAATTAAGGAAGAGCGCAAAGAAATACAAATCTGCCTCTCACACACACCTTGGTCCCCCACTTCAGATGTCAACAGATTCTCAGATGGACTTGGCCCCCTCTCCGCGGGAGAAGGCACACTCTTCTTTTTAATCTTGTGACTTTCCCCCTTATTTCATATTAATTGTGACCCAGCTGGGCTTTCTACCCTACAGACCAACTACGGTCTGATCTGGTCAGTTTCAGCCTAAACTTGTCAGATGCAAGAGGCCTCTTACTGATTACTACTGTTGTTACTCTTTTTCTAAATTATTTCTTCACACTCACTCCCTCCGCTTCTCACAGAAGAACGGTTTGACTCTGCAAGCCCCTATCAAATTTCCCACAAGCATCTCCCTGGACTCAGGTTGGGAAAATCTTTTTCTTTCCCCACCCCTCCTCAAATCCTTTTCCAGGCGGTCCCTGCCTGGGTGTGCCCTGATTCTCCTCGGAGAAGGGGTGAGGAGGAGAGAGGCCAAGTGGCTGAGGGCAAGGAACCTTTCCAGGTGTGCTGAGTGTGGCCGGAGCCCCTATCCACAGTGGTCTGAGAATTCTCACAACCAACAATCCTAATAACTCAGCCTTAACAAGGATAAGAGCAAAAAAAAAAAAAAAATATGAACAGCCTCATGAATATCAGCCCAAGGGGAGCAGAAGTGAGCTGTTCAGAGATGAAAGTGCACAGAAATAAAAGCTCAATTTAATCTGCTTTAAAACCCTTCAACTTAACGTTTGTGCTTCAAACTCTGAGAGTGAGGACTGATTGCGGATAAATAGTTTCTTCCCATGCCTGGAAGCTATTACACCCCGCTCCAACACAGCTTCCTATTCAGCAGTCCTAGTTTTCATTACCAGCTCTAATAAGTCTTAGCATTATTAAATGCCAAGCGGACGATAGGGAAAAACGGACTCAGGGAGGGATCTCTCTTTAGCGCTTAAAGAGGAGAGCTCTTAAACCCCTTCTTGGGTGACTCCCCGCCATGAGAGGGGCAACCCCCGGAGAAAGCATTTGTCAAGAGCAAGAAGCCAAAACAAAGTTTGTGGGTGTGCACCCCTCCCCCTGCTCTGCCCAAGGGGATCTCTGCCTCTCCCCACCTGGCCCACTTGGGTGGAGGGTGGGAGGTCTTTTCACCTTTAACTTGGCCAGGAAACTGACTCCCGGGGCCTGGGAGAGAGATGAGAGTTTCCAACTGGGTGGTTCAGCAGGATGCCAGTCCCTGGCCAAGGTACTCGAATCCAGAGCTGATAGGGACCCTTTGTCCACAGATGGAAAGACAGCCCTCTCTCTTCCCCGCTCTCACATCATCCATTCCGCCCGTCTGCGATCGCACCGCACATCCACGCAGAATCCCACGATTCCATTCCAAAGGCCGGTGGGCAGACAGCCACACTGAGACACGTGCACTTACACGGCCATCCAGCTCCCAGCCACGGGGTGCCACACGCCCACTGTCACTCCCAAACCACACAGCTTGCTGGACACCAGGCCCACCACTTTCATTTCTGCAGCTCTGCTCCTAGACGCCCAGAAGCGCCAGGACTCTGCAACTGCCAGCCTCCTCCTGAAACCCTTGGGGACCTGGAGCTTCCTGGTTCCACTCAGGGAAGACCTCTGTCCAGCGAAACTGCGTGTCCGCTGGTTCTGTAAGCCAGGTCAGCACTGGAAACCCCTGGATTCCTTTGAGCCAAAGGCATCGTCAGACCAGACTTGCTACCCTCTTCCTTTCTTTCTCTTCCGTCTCAGGAGAAATGAGTCTGTTGTGCTTCCTCACAGACTGAATTGGACATACCCCTGCTGCGCGCACACACACACACACACACACACACCCCTAAAAGTCTCTCCGAACAAAACCAAACCTCCTCTTTCCTCCCAGGGCGCCTCTCAGAAGATGCGTCTGCAGCGCTGCCTTGGCCAGGAAAGATGATTCAAGTTCTCTGTCCCCTCCCAGCCCCCCACAAAGGAAGTCTGACTAAGTCCCTTTTTATTCCAAACTGAAACACAGAGTAGGTCCCCACGCAAGGATTCCGGGCTGCCTCTGCCCAGCCAGGGGCTCCTAGGCAGGCAGCGGCCCCCCTCCGCAGACCCCAGGCCTTCCGCAGGCCCCGCACAGCGGGGTGCCGGGCACAGCCCGCTCCCTTTCTTTCCTGCCCTTTTGTCCCAGTGGGACTGGGCTCTACTAGGGGCCCTGAATGTCAATAGCCCGCCCCTTCCCCAGCCCCAGCCTGCTCTCACACTGGGCTGCCCCTGCTCCCCCCCTCCCTCCTTAGACCAGGCCTGTGGGGGCTGGGCTTCGCTGGGACTAGTCTTTGGAAGCGGGGCTTTGTCTGTGAAGTTCATCTTCAAGGTTGGGACAGACTACTGAAAACCAGAGGGAGACGCGGGTAGAAGTTCCAGGGAGGCGGGGAGAGGAGAACCTCAGTAACCCCTTGGAAGGAAGCTCCAAGAGAACTGTGCACTTGAACAAGTTTCGGGGTTCAAGACACTCCTCCCCGACTTTCTCCAAAGCCACTTTTTTTTAAAAAATTTGAGGTTATAAAGGCCATTGCCTTTCCTGTTTGCTTGCTGCCTCCCCGCATTGTGTCTGGGGCTTTAGCTTCTTTCCCCGGTCCATCTTTGTGACTTTGGGTCTTGCGTTTTTACTTATTTTTCCAGGCCCTCCCTCCCCCACCCAAGCACACTGACCAAGTCTCAAAGAGACCTACGGAGGCAGTAGTGATGGGGAAGGGCTTTGCTTTCTCCTGAAAAATAACCCGTCAGTAAACAAAAGCACCACCCCCCCCCCTTTCCTGGGCCTGCAGGCGCTTGACAGAAAAATGCCTTCCCTAGCTCATCTCCAAAATACAGCCCCGCTAAAAGCGGGGACAGGGCGTGGTGGAGTCCGAAACTCTCCCTCCCACGAGGACCCCCCCCCCAAGCATCTGGGAACTTGGCCTTCACCCCTGGGCCCACCTGCGCGTGCCCGAGAGGAAAGCGCCTTAAAAATGTACGCTTCTGCCTCGGCGCTGTCTGTGCGGCCCTGGCGTCGCGGGTCGGAGAGTGAGGCGGCGGCCCACGCGGCCCGCGCTAATTTTTATTGATTGCAGCGGTCAGTCAACTGTCAGGCGGGGTTTCAAGGGACCGTTTAAAGAGCGTGTGCGGGTCTGGTTAACAAATTCATTTAGGGAGCCGCGGGCCGGCTCCTCCTTCCTCGCCCCCCCGCCCCTTTGCCCGTTTCCTATAAATAATAGATCGACACCGGACTACCAGCCAAAACGCCGGCCCCGGAGGACGCACGGCCCGGAGCCCTCGGCCGGAGCGGGTGCGCCAGGGTGCGCGGTTCGCGGCCCCCGGAGCCCCCACGCGCTGCCGGGGTCCCCGGGGACGACTGGACCCCGCTCTGCCGCGCAACGGCGTCGCGGGAGCCGCTCCCGGCCCGAGCCGAGGGCGCCCTGCGGGGCGGGGGGGCGCTCCCCGCACATCCCGACAGGCTCTCGTTCCACCCGCCGGTCCGGTGGGACGGCGCCGCCACCGCCCGCACGCTGGCGCACGAGGAGCCCCGCGCGCTCGGGCGTCCCCGGCCCCAGGCGGCTCCCTACCTTTGTCGCCCAGGATGCCGTCGATGCTGTGCTTGGCTTTCTTCTCGCCGTCCTCCTCCTTCTTGTCCCCTTCGTCCTCCTCCTCCTTCTTCCCGAACTTGATTCTGAGCACTCGGCTAATCGAACTCACTAAACCTCAGAAATTGAAAGGCAGAAGAGCGGGTATTAGTCGTTGGGGCCGCGCAGGCCGGCCGCCTGGGGCGCTGGGAGAAGTCTCGAAGCGCATTTCCCCCCTGAACACACTCAGGGGGACTCACAGCCACCCCCCCCATCGCGGGTGACCACCTACACTCATCGGGAGGCACAGGCAGGTCACCCCCGTGGAGACTCCCCGGGGGCACGGACCCCCCAAGGCTGTGACAGAGGCCCCCTGGTGCCAGCCTGCCATGCCTGTGCACACCTGGACTTTGCACGATCACACACCCTCAGTCAGTCGGTCAGTGAAAGTCTCCCAGGCGCATCCAACTCTTTGCGACCCCGTGGATTATACAGTCCATGGAAGTCTTCAGGACAGAATACTGGAGTGGGTAGCCTTTCCCTTCTCCAGGGGATCTTCCCAACTCAGGGATCAAACCCAGGTCTCCCGCATGACAGGCGGATTCTCTACCAGCTGAGCCACCAGGGCAGCTGAGCCACCAGGGAAGCCGGAGAATACTGGAGTGGGTAGCCTACCTTCCCCTAGACGCACTCATACCCACCCCACCCCCGGGACCTCCCTGGGGCCCCTCCAGCCCGCTCGCTGCTCCCCACACTCAGGTGAGCATCCCAGTGGTACACCTGAATGCTCAGGTACACACATACACACACACACACCCCTACACACACAGACACCCCTGAATGCTCAGGTACACACACACACACACACCCCTACACACACACAGACACCCCTGAATGCTCAGGTACACACACAGACACCCCCACACACACAGACACCCCTGAATGCTTGAGGGTGCACACACACACAGACACATACACCCCTGAATGCTCAGGTGCACACACACACACACCTCTACACACACAGACACCCCTGAATGCTCAGGTACACACACAGACACCCCTGGGGGCACCTTCCCGCCCACAGGCAGCAGATCCGGGGCCTCCACATTTGGGGCCCACTGGTGGCTGGGGCAGCACCAGCACAGAAATGGTGACCTGGAGAAGGAAGTCCAGGGAGCTTGTGACCTACCCTTCCAGGATGGACTCAGCCCTGTAGGCCATTCTCTGCGAAGGCACCAAGGGAACTTCTCTCGTCACGCAATTTTGTAACTTTCTGCTCAACTCCCCCGTCCCCCCTCCCTCCCTTCTTCTGCTCCTCTCTCCTTCCCTAACTTCGTTGCCTCCCTTCTTCCCTCTCCCCATCTTCCTTCAGTTTTAACCCCCTCCTGTGCCCCCGCCTCCTTTGCGCTCTGGCTCTTTTCCTCCCAGCTTTTCTCCACGCTCCCGGGCTTCCATCACCTCCCCTTGCCCCCAGTCCCAGCCCCACATGGCTCGAGCCCTGGCCCTGGTGGCTTGGAGAAAGAACACAGAGGGTGAGGACTGGCGCGCTCTGCGGGCTCAGCTGCCTTCTCACCTGAGGGCACGGTGCTGCGGTCACAGTGCCCGTCCTTCAGCAGGCGGTCTCGGATCTCCCAGCTAAACATGCCCGGGTTTTCCCTCTTGTAGTCCTCAATCTTTTTCTCCACGTCCGGAGTCGCCACCTGCTTCAGAGGTGGAGGTGGGAGAGTCGGAGTGGGAAGATGGGGTGGGGGGAGGGAGACACTTTTAATATCAACCTCCCAGGAGCCCCAGGGCCAGGCTGACAGCTCTGGTCACCATTCCTCCATTCTGAGACTGGCTTCACCCTTTCCAGAAACCTGTTCCTGGCTCCCAGGAAGGCTGCTGGGGTTGGGGAATGTAGAATAGGATAGGTAATAAACTAGAAACCTAATTAGGACCCCCCCCCCCACTATTGCAGGCAAGACTGAAGGAAGCTTCCCCCATTTGGGATGGTAATGGGGTTCTGGGCAGCTGTAAGGACCACACAGGAATGACTCATTGGCCTTTTGGGAAATCTGGCCCCCAGTTACCCCCATCTCTGAGAAATTCAAATACTGGAGGAGCTCTGTGCGTGGGGGCCTTTTTCCACTGTACTGCCCATAGGTAGCATGTAGACTTACTCCCTACTGCTACTGGATGACACGGGGTAGGGTGCGGCTCCAGCCAGGACCCCCGCCACGGGAAGGCTGGCTGTCAGCTCTGCAGCAAAGACACTCACTCTGGGCTTGCTGCCGCCAATGGCCCCGGGCCGGATGGACCCAGTCTCCTGGTAGCGGCAGAGGATCTTGGAGACGCAGCCGTGGGACACACGCAGCTGGCGTGAAATGACGCAGGGCCGGATGCCGTGGTGGGCCATCTCCACGATCTTGTGGCGGATGTGATTAGGCAGGGGTCGCCCGTTGATGAAGACCCCACCCAGCTGATTGACCCGGCCTTGGCCAAGCGGGGTGGACACTGGAGAGGGAAGGGGGAGATGAGGAAAAAGAGAGGCATGGGGTGAGGTGAGAATACTGAGTGCCGCCCTTTGCACTTCAGTTCTGTTGGAGCTCCAAGACCCCTGTAAACAGATCTCCATCCCCCACATTTGGAGCTGCTGCAGTTCAGAGGTCAGGGGGAAAGCTGCTCTGAAGCCAAGGGAAGGCCTGGCAGGGATGGGGAGACTCACGGCTGGCTGCCAGAGTCCCCCCAGATGCCACATCCCCAGTCCTGCCACGCTATGGGGATGAGGATACACCTGGGGGATCTGTGTCTGAGAAGGGGAAAGAGAGATGCAGAGGGGAGAGCCCAGAGACCGGTGGAGCCTGGGGACTCGAACCGATGGCCCTCTGGACCGGCAGCTTGGGCAGAGGGCTGCTTGCCTTCTAGAGAGGCTGATAACTGGTGAGATGGGGCCCATCGGGTCGGTTCCACGCTCTAAGTGGTCAAGTCTGGTTCATTTGATATTGGCCCTGGAAAGACGGGCTGATTACTAGTATTTACAACTCTGGCTTGTGCAGCAGAACTGTCCTACCCATAACTGGATGGTCGAGGCACAGCAGAGGGACCGGCCACAGAAAGCCGTTGGCTGCTGCCTCTGGGGGCTCCTGACTGCCCCTCTAGGGACTCCCTCTCCTTCCTACCCCTCTCGCAGTTCAGATTTCGTTTGGGGATGATTTGGGGGTGATTTGCTCCACTGTCAGCAAGCTCCTAAATCAAATACTCATTTGGCCTCAGACACCCATGAACTGTCCCTGCAGGTTCGGAGAGGCCGGTGCACAGATGGGCCAGAGCCCCTTCCGGGAACCAGGAAGACAGACGCGGTTCGCCGTGTGAGCCGGGAGGGGAGTATGCGGAGGAAGCTTTCATGCAAAGCCCACACAATTTCTTCCCAGAAGGCTGGGGGTCGGGGGGGACACCCGGTGCACTAATCCAGCCTCCATCCCCCCAATTTGGGGACTCGGCGGCTGCGGAGATCTGGTAGATTAGAACGATTTCACAGCCGGGGGAGTGGAGGGAGCTGACAGTATAATTGGAAGAAAGAGGCTCGGTAGCTGAGCTGTTCTACCGCCTCCTCCCCTCGCTCTGCCGCCCCCCCCCCCATGGAAAAGTGGGTGCCTGAAGCCACCCTCGGATTTAATCAGAAATCGTGCGTCGCCAACTCAGAGTCACTCGGTCTCCGTGGCGGGATATGCCATTAGCGCTGGAGAGCTCTCGAGCGCCCAACTTTATATTCAAGAGCCTCTTTAGCGACCGGCACTCGGCTCTCCTCAGTATTCTCCGTCATGTTGGGCAAATATTGTCCTAATCCGCTGTGCGGCCGCGGCCGCCTGTTTTACTTGCATTCGCTACAAGAGAGCGCTGCGACAAATCCCCGGGCCGGCGCGCTCTCCCGCCTGCGTGGCTGCTGGCGCGCACTTGATCACGGAGCCGCTCTCCTCGCCGCGGTCTAATTCCGGGACCCGCGCCGGCTAGCTGCCGGAGGGACAGCCCCCTCCCCAGATCACAGGCTGCCTGCCCGTCCTTCCCCTCCTTGCCTTCTTTCCCTTCCTCGCGCACAAGTGGCTCATACAATTATAAGAAGAGTAATTAAAAATAAAAGTCGCACCTATCTCTAACCACGTCTGACATCCTGGGCTACCTACCCCCAGAAGCCAAGAGATCCCGGAGTTGACAGGTCGAAGACCTAATATTAGTTTTAAAAGAAAGCAAAACAAAACTGCAGGAAAGGATCTCGGTGCGCTCCAGCCCTCGCTGGAGCCGAGAACCGGTTCACTCCCGCCAGTCCCTTCGGCTCATCCCCGGTGCTGGGTGTTTAGGGAGGAGACCTTAGGAAACTAACACTTTCCCCTTGTCTGGACATTTCCGTGCCCTCTCGCAGTCTTGAGGTCTCTCCCGAGGGATCTCTAGAGTTCGGAAGCCCGAGTGGAAAGTTTCCGGGGGGCCGAAATCGTTACTGTTTATTATTTCACATTAGCTTGTTTCCAGCCTCGAAGGCGAGGTCCTAGTTAAGACATATAAAACATCACACACTGTTGGTATTTCGAAATAAAAGGGATTGTTAAACCATCCCGGGGTGAAAAGAACAATTCAAAACAAGAGTAGAAAGCCCCGTAGCTGGCAGAACACGGGAGAGCCGAGAAAGTATTAGGTGGAAAGTATCTGAAAATAGTGGGATGAGTTGAGATCCACTAGGACTTGAAATTGACTAGGAGTCGAGATCGACTCGGAGTTCAGCCTGGCGGGGAAAGGCCGCAACCCAGGACGCGTGACGCTGGGGCCGCCGGTCGGTGAAACCCACGCGGAAACGGACAAGTGTGGGTCCCCAGAAACTTCCTGGGTCGGGCGCCGGGACTCGGACTCAAAAGGGAAGGGAACCCCCCGGCTCCCCCCTTGCTGGCGCCACCGCCGCCCCGCGAAGATTGCCACCTCTCCGAGGACTCGGAGGCCCCGGCGGAGGAGGGAGGCCACCCCGGGCGCTCTTACCTTCCAGGGGAAACCCCGTGCGAGGGTAGTTCTGCCCGGGAGCCGGCCGCACCATCCTGGGTACCGTGCCGGGAAGCGCCGCCATTCTTCGCGCACGCCGGCGGCGGGTCCCGAGTCGGCAAAAATCGCTTCCCGTCCGCTCCCCTTCCCCCTGCCGCGATCTCTTTCTTTCCTCTTCTTCTTCTCCGTCTCCTTTTTTTTTTTTTTTTAACCTCCTCCCCCTCCCCTCGGCAAACACTCCCCACCCCCCACCCCCGGCAGCAGCCGCTTGCGTCCAGAAGCTGGGGAGGGCGGGGTGGGGGTGAGGTTGGGGGGCGGAGGTCGGGAGGCTGGGGAAAGAGGGGAGGTGGCGACGAGGAAGTTCAAACAAACAAACACAGCCACCCCGAGGCCTCCTCTGCCCGCCCCGCTCGGCCAGAAGTTGTGCGGGCGGATGCGCGGGGCAGCAGCGGGGGCCGCGGCCCGGAGGCCGAACGAGGCTGGCGGGGGTGGCGAGGGGA